>NC_135215.1:20315140-20585140 GCF_052324685.1 Brachyhypopomus gauderio | reverse complement strand
TCAGTAGATACAGTCATGCAACAGTAATAAGAAAATGTTATGTCTGTGAAGCTCAAATTCAGATGTTCATTAATTGCATTCTACAATTACAGTTTAATTACTTCATTTTGGTGGTCTCTGCTTATTCCTGAGGAGAATTCCCCAGAGTCAGTGGGTTTTTTATTGAATCATTTTAATACCATTTAATATTCAGCCCTTTCCTTTTCTCACCAGATCAAGCACATGATGGCTTTCATTGAGCAGGAGGCCAATGAAAAGGCAGAAGAGATTGATGCCAAGGTAAACCCAGATAAACATGATCATGGCCTGTATGTAGTAACAAATGTGACTGTCTAAAAACATTGTTATTAATTATAAGCTATGTTACTGAGAAGTTATATTTTTCAGTGTGGGCTCTAGAGTAAAGACTTTACCTTCAATAAACTGGTGGAACCCTAAACCAAGCCTGTCTTCCCTTGTAGGCAGAAGAAGAGTTTAACATTGAGAAGGGTCGTCTAGTGCAGACCCAGAGGTTGAAGATCATGGAGTACTATGAAAAGAAGGAAAAACAAATTGAGCAGCAGAAGAAAATGTGAGTCATATTCTCTGCAGAGAGAACTGGTCTGGTGACACAAAATCATAGCGCTAAAATAATCATCCAGCACAAGCATAGATAATCTGATGGATATGTATGTAGTACTTATGGAGGAACAGCGTAGGGATCGAAACATGATAGATCGTTCTCTTACTCTTACAGTCAGATGTCAAACTTGATGAACCAGGCCAGACTGAAGGTGCTTAAGGCGCGTGATGACATGATCTCGGTTCGTATCTCTGTGCTTCCGTTTTTGGTGCAGATGGTGGGGCAGGTCTGGAGTAACTGCACAGCTTGCATGTTTCTAACCGGTTTAGCCATGGTGTTTTTGTGCAGGACCTGCTGAACGAAGCACGACAGAGGCTGGCCAAAATAGCCAGAGACCCAACAAGGTACTCTGCCCTCATGGATGGGCTGGTTCTGCAGGTGAGCTTCAAGACATGCTACTTTTACTCATGTGTCATTTTGAAAGGACGTTTTTCAGTACATGAACAGAGGTGATCTGAAATGCTTTTGGACACACTCAGATGTCCTGCTTTTCAAGGTAAACTTATATTCATTGAACTGATTGTGTCATTGTTTTACTTTCTGGATTTTAGGGCTTCTACCAGCTGCTTGAGACCAAAGTGACAATCCGCTGTCGCAAGCAGGACCTGTCCTTGGTGCAGGTCAGTTTTTACAGGATCTGGTACGAGGCCACTGGACAGTTAAGAGCCTCTCATAGTCTGTTGGGGTAAAGATCACTTAGGCAGTAATCTCTCTCTCTCTCTGATCAGACCGCTGTGCAAAAAAACATCCCCATCTACAAAGCTGCTGTCAAGAACAATCTAGAAGTCCGAATCGACCAAGACAATTTCCTCAATCCAGAAGTGTGAGTAGCATTTTGGATTTCACAAAAAGGTTTTCACTTGTGAAAAGACACAATTCAATGACGTATTTGGGGTTTTCAAGAGTTTTATTGTTTTTAGTGTTCTGAATGTGAAGCCTGGTAGCGCAGTGTTTGAAACCATATGGTGTTTTCCTCTCTGCTTAGCTCTGGTGGTGTTGAGATATATAACTCAGATGGGAAGATCAAAGTGTCCAACACTTTGGAGAGCCGTCTCGATCTCCTCGCACAGCAGGTAAAGTACAAACACAGAAAAGTGACACCCAGAAATAAAATGTTTAGGAAGCTATGTTTTCAGCATATAACATTAAATAAGGATTCAGCCATTTTGTGTTTCACAAGGAGCCCTGGGTACAGTGCTATGTAGATGGGTGCCTGAGGGGAAATATTTTTGGGAAATTTTGGGTTTTATTTTGGTGCTGTGACTTACCTATGCATCAGTCCTTTAGATGGCAGGAGGCACAGACGTCTCCTTCCAAGCTCCTGACAACCGCAGCAGCTTTTGTTCGGTCTAGTTCTGTTGCCAGTGGTAGAGCCGAGCGGTACTTTTAAATGGTATTCAATGGTGAATTCAATGACATTTGCTGAAACCTAGACGATGTTTTCAACCCTAAGTCACCCAGGTAAACTGTTGAGCACAGATATCACAGCTTCAGACTTCACATGTTTTTCCTAATTCAGGATTTGTTTTGTTTTTACTTTCCTCCTCAGATGATGCCTGAAATCAGAGTTGCCCTGTTTGGTGCGAACCAGAACCGGAGGTTCATGGATTAAACAAAGGGACAGGAGCTCATGGCAGAAAGACGGTGTTTAATGTGCTTTCTTTTTTATCTAGTCATAAAAAGGTTTAATTCATGCCTGTTGAAGTAGTGAGTTATGTCCTTGTTGTATTTTGTGATTCACTGTTGCTGGAAGACAAAGAATTAAATTTATAAGTCATGTAACTTGAGAATTATTTCTTGATATTTCATGGCTGCTGAAGATCTGATATGCATCATCTGATGTTGTTCTTGTGGGCTACGCCATTTGGAGTCTATTCTACATATGTTTACAAGAAAGTCTTAATGGTTAGACTCAAGTTCTTAGTAATGCGAACAGAATCTATTATTTAAGCTATTGTCTATATAGGTGTCCTTACATTCAAGTATACTGTTGTGTAAAGCAACACTCTTGAGGCAGTCCATAAGAATACATTAATATAACCTTTTTCTGTTGACTTGTATTAGTGTTTATAGGTTTTTGTGGGTTTTTTTTTATTATTCCATTTGGTGAAGAGCGCCATATAAGTGTACCAAACATGTTATTGCTGAAATGCTGAAATTGTATTTATGTGGAAATAATATTAGATTAAAAGCATCACTAAAGGAGTGTTTTTCTTTCTCTTCCTCTTCTCTACGAAACTTTTCTTAAGCCACTGTCCACAGACAAGCTCAAAATGGTAGATTTTTGGCAGAAGAATGTACAACTGTGAATGTACACACAATAATGTACAACTGTGGACTGTTGTCTGATTCTTACCATGGTGCCTGAGTCATGGGTTGATCACAAGGTTGTCTGTCAAATAATGAGGAAGAATGAATTGCTCAGTTCAGCTGTCCTAGCATGCAGTTGATCATGGGGAAAGTCCAAGACACAATCGCATGGCTATTCGTGGGAAATTGAGTTTTAGTTCACATCCTCCTGGGAATGAAGCTAAGCAAGCTTTGGGACTGAAGAGAAATTCAGCGATTTTTGTATTTGTTTTTTTGTAGAAAACACGACACCCAGGTAAGTGTGTTAGCATGATTCATATATTTGTATAGTTGTTGATGAAAAAAAAATTACATGGACATTTCTCTGCAAAGGAAATATATTGTGAGCTGTATTGTGGTCCCTGTTCTGAACCCCAACAGTAACGTCAATTTATGATACTATCCTGTTCATCTTTCAATCAAGGTCTGTTTCATATTTACTAGCATTTTGTGCTTCCGACAGTGAGATAGTGTTTCAACAGCACTGAATAGTTTGACATTTTCCTTGCACTAGCACAGCTAATTCAACATTTAAAAGACTTGATTATTACCTTATCAGTGAGCGCAGGAAAAGGCTGTGCTCTTCAAGTGTATGTGTTTAAGAATGTGGAGCGCTGAATCACAGCTCACTAGACCTTTCTCTCCCCTATACAGACATTCTGCCATTCTTATTGATATCAGCACGGAACATGAAGAGATTTCCTTACACAATATGCAGCATGAAAGTACTTATGACCTTCTTGACATTCACCTCTGTGAACAAGAGTATAAGTATACCAGACCCTCGTCAGAGAGACCAGCTACTGCAGCAGGAATCCTCCTGGCAGGTAGGGGGCGGTGTGGAGCTCACGGCAGCGGAGCAGCGACTGGATTCGCTCTTGCATAAGCTGAAAGAGCAGGAGATGACGGCGCCCCATTTCCCCACAGCTATGCACTTCTTCAAAGCAAAGCCTTATATCCAGCAGAGCCCCGTGTTTAAACTGCTGCAGAAAATGCCAAAAGGTATTGATAGACGTATTGTGATTCGTTTATCCTGACTGGATTAATGATCAATTACTGGTGTGTGGCACAACCATAGCACTACTTCATCCTAAATTGACAGGGTCCATGTTTGCTCTATGTTTGATTTGTTCTACCTCTGCTCCATACCGGCCCCTCACACAATTGAACCTTCCTGTTTCTTTAAGGGGCGGTCCTACACTTGCACCACTCCGCTCAAGTGGGTGCGGACTGGCTTGTGCTGAATGTGACGTATAGGCCCCATTGCTATGTGTGCTTCACATGGGGGGGGTCAGTGCAGTTCTTGTTCTCCCCCCAGCGGCCCTTCCCACGCTGGGGCTGTTCTGCATGGAGCCTGATGGAGCAGCTGCGGGCCACTATCAGCGACGTGGCAGCTTTTGACCAGAGGTGACCCACTTGAGTGCATCCCATCATTGATATTGCTAAGCCTGATGTGTGTGTAATCAGTCCATTCATGTCAATTAAGACATTAAAGACCCTTTAACATTAAAGTTCATATTTAAGAAGTTTTGCACTAGAATCTCTGCTAAAGAGGATTGTAAACATTTATCTTAGATCACTGTTCCTGTGTTTAATAACACCAGCTCAGGTTTAGTAGCCTACTGCATACGCTTCATTTAAATAAGTTATAAAGAGCAAGCAGGCCTATGCCGTACACGGCTGTGAGGAACTTGTATATCATTCTGCAACACAAAAACTCCAAAATTTCATGAAATGTCAGCTTTGCCAACCTTCCTTCTCAGTTTGATGAGGAACCTCACACTGTTCACCGAGGACCCGGACATGGCATACCCTACACAGGATGTAGTGTGGAATCGGTTTGAGCAGACGTTTGTGGCCATCTCTGGCCTGATAACCTATGCTCCCGTTTTCAAGGATTACATCTACCAAGGGCTTCAGCAGCTCTATGATGACAACATCTTATACTTGGAGCTGAGGGCTGGCCTATCCAAGGTCTGAGAACTTTCCCATTGTTTCATCTTGGGCTGTTTCTTTCAAAAGGCAGCTGCTCCAGTTTTTTTTATTTTTAACAAACATTTCTGTGACAGAAGCTTTAATCTTGATCTGACTGTAATGGATAGATGAGGCCAGAAAGTGCCAAAAGATAATGATCAAAGGTCTATGATTTAAATAATCTTTCCCTGACCGATACTGACTGGCTGGTACACGACCAAATCATACTGCTAGTTTTCATCCTAAATTTCCAGGTTCTATGTTTGGTCTGAGCAGGGACTGTGTTTGTTTGGTCTGCATTTGATCAAGTAGAACTAAGCTTGTCAAGTCAAAAGCTTGTTAGCAGACACAGTGCTGTTGGTATACTTTTAGTATAGAGTCATCACTGAGGTTAAAATGAAGACACCCTCAGAATGAAAAAGGGATTTGTGGATGTTTTTGAAATATGGGTGAACTTGTTTGAGAAATGTCCAGTGAGAAGAATCTAAACATCCACTCTTCTTTCAGTTATTCAAATCCCTCAACAACAAAATGTTCTACTTCAGATATATGAGCTTGATGGCACTGTCCGGGACAAAGAATGGTCTCTCCAGACCTACAGAAACATAACCGAACAGTTCAGGCTAGAACATCCAGACTTTGTTGGAATTCGGATAATTGTAACTGCCCATAGGTAAGCCTGCATGAAATTTGTAGACATAAGTGTCTTAAGTTAAGCTTGAACTTGGTCTAACTGAGAAGGGTCTAATGTAGAATCATATAGCACTATCAATGCTAATAAGACACAGAGTTGTGTAATATGTGCTCCTCTAGTACACTTGGTAGAACAGATAGCATAAAGTGCTAGTAACACCAAGGTTATATATGCTGTAAAACTAATAAATAAACGAAAGTCATTCTGAGAGTGTCTGCCGAATGCTGAGAACATAAAGAAATACTAAACTAAGACTAAATCAGTTCTGTCAAAAGTTGCAAGTGTATTATGGAGACTGTTTAAAAACTGACAAAAATGTGTATAGTGTTTACACTTTTGTCCTGCTTTAATTGGTTAATTAATTAATTTATTGGTAAATTTTTTGTTATTAAGAATAGTTCTCACAAAACAATGCTGACAATTGAATTAAAACCAGTTGACCATAAGCATGACATAACTAATAAAGGCAGATACTCAGTTGGCATAAATGCTGTAAACAACTATGACAAAATCTAATCTTCTTCCCGTAAGCTCATAAGAAGTGAGTTTTTCTCAGCTAACAGATGACCAACACACACTCATAGTCTTCCTGTTCTGGTTCCCTGAAAAGGGCTCTCAGTTTGTCTCAGGTGGAAGTAGCACTAAAAGAAACCTTGGAGCTGCAGAAACGATATCCAGACATAATCGCTGGCTTTGATCTGGTGAGATGCAATACTACTTGCAATTAAATTGTTTACTAAATTTGTACTCTTAGTTTGAAGTAATGTTTTGTTCTAGGTGGGCCGAGAGGATAGTGGAAAACCCATTTGGTATTTTCAAGAGGCCCTATCACTCCCCACAGAGGTTAAAACCAATCTTTCCTACTTTTTTCATGCAGGTGAAACTGGTGAGTCTCATCTAACACACATATGTCATAATAAACAAATGCGCAATTGTAACGGGGCTTGCGCCACGGAGCGAGGAGACGGACACAAATGCTGAGATGAGCGAGATTTAATGCCGGGAATACCAAACTCAAAGTCGTACAAACAAGCAGGGGTCATAGCAGGCAGGCAATCCGAACAAGAAACACGAACTGACATAATAACACAAGAACAGGGAGGACTTACACACCAGGGATAAAACAGGCTGACAGAAAACGCACACCGACGGATACGACCAAACAAAACCACGGATAACTAGACTAGGGGAATACTGGGACTTAAATACAATGACATTTAACGAGGGACAGGTGACGGTAATAACACGGGTCATGGTAACAAACAAGGAATCACGAAGACAAACGAGCGGGGCGGGATAAACGGGCAAGGAATGACAGAACCACGATAACAGAGACATTGGAGTGACAGCGGGGAGAGGGGGGTGTAGCCATACGTGACAGCAATGCCCAAATAAATATATAAACAAATGCCCAAAATGTCCAATGTTGACTCAACAAGCACACAAATAGACTACAAAGAAAAAGTTCAAATTTAACCAATGAACTGTGAAACATTTTCTGCTGTGGAATCTGACAGTGGACATTGTACACCCTGGCAAAACCCTGTTGAATGTTCATGTAGACTCATATGGAACAGACGTGGACAGGAATATTCTGGATGCACTACTATTCAACACGACCCGCATTGGGCACGGTTTTGCCTTGGCTCACCACCCCCTAGCAAAAGAACTTTCCAGAAAGAGAGGGGTACCTGTGGAGGTGTGCCCTATATCCAACCAGGTACAAGACTTTTCAACTTTTGTATTGTAAATCCACTTGAAACCTCTATTGAAACCACTTTTGATGTAACATGCATTTCCATTGCCATTTGCATGGGTTTGCCTGCCATACACGTTCCTGTAGCACTTACTCATTTTGGTTCTATGAAACTAGCTTTAAAATCTTCCTCTGAAAAAAATACTCTTTTGAATAGACTAGGTTAACTAACACCTGTGTGTATTGTAGGTGCTGAAACTGGTCTCAGATCTGCGAAATCACCCTGCTGCAGTGTTAATGGCAGAGGGGCATCCCATGGTGGTGAGCTCAGATGATCCGACCTTGTTTGGAACTTCTGGACTCTCCTATGACTTCTATGAGGTCTTTGTTGTAATTGGAGGCTTGAGTGCTACTGTGGGCACGCTTAAGGAACTGGCCATGAATTCAATCAGGTGGGAGGTTTTGTCTTGAATTCAAATAATAATAATAATAATAATAATAATAACAATAATAATAATAATAATAACCTTTATTTGTATAGCACCTTTCATACAAACACGCAACTCAAAGTGCTTAAAAAACCCATTAAAATGGAGCAAAGATAAGAAAAAACATTAAAAGAAATTAATTAGTAAACACAATAAAATAATGTAATAAAATGACAAATTATTAAAATAATAGACAAAATAATGTAATAAAGTAAATAAGATGGAAAACTATTAAAATAATTAGAACAGACATAGAATGTAATTAAGTAAAATAGTGTGATAACATTATAAAATAATTTACCATTAGAGTTTCTTAACTAAAAGCAGATCTAAACAGAGCTTTAAAGCCCCAATTGTCTTAAAAAAAAAAGTCAAATACGTGCAGTGACCAAAAACTACATTTCCCCCAATTCTGTTACCCGCGAAGTGACGGAATCTCGACACTGCAGTGTTTCCATATCCATGCGATTTTCCCAATAAGTGAAATTGAGAAATACAAATGATGATTCCAAAATGTCCAGGTAGAGAACAATCGATGCAGATGTAAGGGTGTTTCAAGTCTCTGGTTTCAAAAAAGAGGGGAAAGCGAAGACATGTTTGTGCTTCAAGGAGTAAAACCGGTATGTCTTTTGTGTTATGAAGCGGTGGTAGTTGTCAAAAAATACAATCCACGTCAGTATTTTGAGACCAAACACGGAGCTAAGTAGGCTATGCCAAAATTAGGCATCAAGGAAAACAACAAATTGCCAAAGAATTAAAAGGCAAACTGCGATCGCGACAAAATATGTGCATAACAACAAAAACGATGTGGCAGTAAAAACTAGCTATGTTGTGTCTGAAATCTCCGCGCTTCAGTCTTATAGAGAGGGAGCGTTTTTGAACAAAGTAAATGTGATATGATATCTTTGGTGTTATTTTTCTTTATTCACTTGGATAGTTTGATCGTTGATTGATGGAGTAATGTGGGTTTCATAACCTAACAGGATTATGTTAAATCCTAAATTAAAAGGATTTATGTTATAACAGAGCAACAAGCAAACATTTTTTTTTACATCTATGCAAATATATATGTACTATTGTAACTTGAATAAGTAATACATTCTGAGTTATTTAACAATAAGAAGTAGTATAAGTTACATATGGCCCTCTGTGGGCAACGATTATTCTGATGTGGCCCGCGGTGAAAATGAGTTTGACACCCCTGCTCTACAGGGATGAAATGCCTCTGAGTTCCTCAGGAAAACACTTTGTATTCATCTTAGGTTCTAGGGGAAACTGATATTATTGTTTATGTACAGGTATAGCTCCTTGCCAGCAGACCTACAGGACAAAGCCATGTTCATATGGCAACAAAAGTGGGACAAATTTGTATTGGAGAATTCATCATAGGGACTGCAAGCTGATGTGAAAACTTGAATGAGAGCTGTTTACCTCTCTTGGCACTGTGGAACATTGTGGGTAAAATGTTTTTTAAAGTCTTTAAAACGTCAGGCTATATTTTCTAAAGTCTAAGAACATATCATGGCCATTTCACTAAATTCCATCATCAAGGTTTCAAAAGTCTTTGTATACATGCTGTATTCTCCAGCTCTGTCCGCTGCAATCCTGAACATAGAGTTCAAAGTTACCATCTGGAATTATGGCAATTTCCAGACAGCGGCTACTGTCTCTGTTCATTATTGCTTGGCCCTGAAAATAATTAGCACACAATTTACATTTTGACACACGGCACAATTAAGGAGGTTGTTATGGTGATGGACCATTATTTAACACTAAATGATCATCAGGTGGTAATGTTTGTGCAGTCATAGCATGTTCACCTGTTTAAATTCCCAGTACATGTAAAGCTGTTGCTTTTTTGCTTCTGAACACTCCTGTAACAGAGGGAGTCTCCCTGTACCAGGGTCCACCAAACACTTCTTGTTTCCGATGGTCATCAACCCATGAACGATCTCTCCACTTGCTCTATAGTAAAAAACCTGCAGTAATTCAGAATGGAAAGGAATGCTCAGACAATGGAAGTCCAATGCAGCTGCTATAAGATACAATCATAAGAATGTTGAAGACAGATAGGAGAACATTTTCCAGACCTGTGTATGCTTGTAATGACATCCATATAAGATAGGGGTGTTGCCTGAGTATGGCCCCCGATCAATACATGCATCTTTCTTCAGACTGTTAACCAGCTGTATTTTTGATTAAAGGGGAATTGAATACAAGAAATTTGTTAGTTTGTTATTCCCAAATCACAAACCACCACCTTTTCTAAACATGAAGACACATTATATTTGCAAATGTAGTGATTTATTACTTGTTAAACTGCCATCAACTATAATGCACTTCATGTTTACTTAAGAAGAAAAGAGTTCTACCTGCTGGTGCACACAGGTTTCTTGTGTACACAAAATTGACCATTTACACAAGGGGCATATAGTATTTCTTTGTTATTATGGTTTGTAACCCACATTAGAAAGAGCACTCACCACGCCATACCCAACCACATTATCTGGTGAATGTAGCTGTGGATAAACGTTCTCCAAATACCACTTAAACGGCTTGCACTGCAGAGTCTCCTTCAGTTTCTTTCTCTCAGATACGTCTCCAATGTCTATACCATGGTCCTTGGAACAAGGTGGAACAAGGCAGAGTAAAGAACCTGTTAAGACTCACAGCAGAGATTCTAATAGAAGATTTAACGCTTTCCTTCTCTAAAGATAAAATGCCCAAATGGCAAATCAGGGCTTCAATGCATTATGGGCTAGATTACCTGAAGGTTACATTAAATGAAGGCTATATTTGAGGTTTTATGTGTCCTGGCTGACGGTACCTTTGGTGGGATGTTCCAAGCCAAGTGCACATTTATTTTATACTCGTCCATCCAGACCTCTGCCACTCGGAGGGCGTTCCTCTTCATGACATCTTCCAAGTCACGCTGGTATGGTTTATGAGCCCTCTCAATATGAGCCACTTTGGAGCATGGTATAATCTCCACACTCCCTCCACACAGCCACACCTGGATTAAAAACACACACAATACTAAAGCATCAAAGAGTCAGAAAGCACTTTAAGGCACTTCAGAACATGTAAACAATCTAATCAGATTTTACTCAGTGCATAGAATAGATGTGAATTTCAACTCCAGATGAGAGGGCCTTGGATTGTATAAATTTTTTCTCATGAAGACCTTATTGTCACATTTGTTTATAGAATGTTGTCACAATTTAAAAGCTTTCTATTAATATGAGTATCTTGCTACACCAGCATGTCTTTGTGCCCTAATAGTATTCAGACTTGCATCAGCCTTTTAGACTTGTGTTCCTCCAAGCCCATTAGCTGTTTGCCCTAACCTGCTGAGGTGAGAGTTGTCCAGCACCCAGGCGTTTATTATAAACATGTGCAACACTCAACAATTCGAGACTGCTCTGTATAAAGATAGACACTTAAATACATAGATGCTAATGAGAACCGAGAGTAAAACATAAAGCTAACACACACACACACACACACAAATTAAGAGGCACATGAATACACACACACACACACACACACACACACACACACACACACACACACACACACACACACACACACACACAGAGGGACAGCCCCAGTGAGGAGTGAGAGGCAGACTGTGACTTTAGATAGACTGATGCAGTAAGCAGCTCACCCGGATACCTAGCTCCACATTTTCCCCACCATATATTTTCATTCCTCCATCAAGTGTTCCAATCTCTCCAAAGAAGTTACGATCAACCACAACAATGCCCATCACAGAGGGGCTCCTGCTCAAACGAGAGGAAGAATTTTCTTACAGATTTTTAAGTATTATAACTGATATATATATTTCATATAGATTTTAAAAATAAATTCTATTTATGAATGGTTTATCAAAATATGATATTTTAGAGCATTATGGTTGTCAAAAATCAGTCAGAATAATGGTGGTTTTACACAGGTGGTGATCATTTTATATAATATGATCATATGATTACTTACACATATTTTAAGAAAAATATAAACAACAAATTTTCAAAGATTGAAAGAACAAAGAGAATGTCTGGAAAGTCGGATCCATGACAATGGGCCTTACTCACTTGCCAGGCAGGGATGGGTCATTTCGTGTGTACCACTCCTGTCGGAACTCCTCGTAATGACACCACAGTTCCCAGGTAAAACCATGCGCTGCACTTACATATGGTGTCACTTCCAGATTGTAGAAATTCACCTTATCAAATACTGGGCTCAGTACCACCCTGCGGTCAGCTTTGATGCGGGCCAGCAACGGCTCTGCCCTGCAAGGCAACACGGTGGCTTGGTGGTTAGCACGTTTGCCTCTCAGCACTGTGGTCTTGGGTTCAAGTCCCTATCTGAGTGGAGTTTCCATGTTCTCCCTGTGTTTGCGGTGGTTTCCTCCCACAGTCCAAAACATGGAGGTTAGGTAAATTGGCAGTCCCTGACAAATTCTCCCTGAGTGTGTGTCTGTGTCTCTTTGTTCAATAAAAAGTAGTGTCTGAATATGTGCTTGTGTGCCCAGTGGTGGATGGTGCTCTGCCACTAGGGTCTGTCCTCTCTCCCCTTCCTGCACCCCATTCAGTCCCCCAGGGAGCTGTGGATCCCGGTAGAGAGTACGCTGTGAGCAATTGGCTGCTGCTTCTCGTGTGTGTGTGTGTGTGTGTGTGTGTGTGTGTGTGTGTGTGTGTGTGTGTGTGTGTGTGTGTGTGTGTGTGTGTGTGTGTGTGTGATTGGTTGTCTGAGACGTGTACTTGTGTTAAAATTGTAAAGCGCCTTGGGTATTCTGAAAGGTGCTATATAAATTGAACAATTCATTCAAGGCAGAAGGAGGCTGCATAGAGTGCATACTTCACGTAGCCAGTCCTCAGGTTTACATTAAGACAAAAGCCACTTGGTTCCTCTGACCAATTGATGCTTGACTTACCACTGAACACAGACCTCGATGTGGGCGTCTAAGATAGCGACCACGTCTCCCGTGGCAAACTCCCAGCCTGAGATGCGTGCTTGCGCCAACCCCAGCTGTTCTGTGTGCCTCACTCTTTTCACCAGGCCCGGCCAAGTTTCATGGATGCCACTGATGAAAGCATTCAGTTTCCCACGCAAATCCTCTGTGTGTAAAAAAAAGATATTCTGAGCTTTCTTATAAATGTGCCCTTCTGATGTTTGTAGCACAACTTGCATCTTTGAGAAAAAAGTGCTCCAAAAGATTGACAAACTGGAGGCAAACCAGTTTTTATAATGTTATATACACTACCGTTCAAAAGTTTGGGGTCACTTAGAAATGTTCTTATTTTTGAAAGAAAAGCAGTTTTTTTTTTCAATTTAGCTAACATTAAATGCATCAAAAATACACTCTATACATTATGAATGTGGTAAATGACAATTCTAGCTGTAAACATCTGGTTTTTAATGCAATATCTACATAGATGTATGGAGACCCATTTCCAACAACCATCACTCCAGTGTTCTAATGGTACATTGTGTTTGCTATCTCTGTAAGGAGGCTATTGGATATTTAGAAAACCCTTGAAAACCCTTGTGCAAGTAGGTTAGCACAGCTGAAAACTTTTTTGCTGATTAGAGAAGCTATAAAACTGACCTTCCGTTGAGTTAGTTGAGAATCTGGAGCATTACAATTGTTGGTTCGATTAAACTCACAAAATGGCCAGAAAAAAAACTTTCAATTGAAACTCGACAGTCTATTCTTGTTCTGAGAAAGGAAGTCTATTCCATGCGAGACATTGCCAAGAAACTGAAGATTTCCTACAATGGTGTGTACTACTCCCTTCAGAGGAGAGCACAGACAGGCACTAACCAGAGTAGAAGGAGAAGTAGAAGGCCCCGCTGCACAACTGAGCAAGAAGACAAGTACATTAGAGTCTCCAGTTTGAGAAATCGACGCCTCACAGGTCCTCAACTGGCAGCTTCATTAAATAGTACCCGCAAAACGCCAGTGTCAACATCTACAGTGAAGAGGCGACTCCGGGATGCTGGCCTTCAGGGCAGAGTGGCAAAGAAAAAGCCATATCTGGCTAATAAAAGAAAAAGATTAATATGGGCAAAAGAACACAGACATTGGACAGAGGAAGATTGGAAAAAAGTGTTATGGACAGATGAATCAAAGTTTGAGGTGTTTGGATCACACAGACGAACATTTGTGAGACGCAGAACAACTGAAAAGATGCTGGAAGAGTGCCTGACACCATCTGTCAAACATGGTGGAGGTAATGTGATGGTCTGGGGTTGCTTTGATGCTGGTAAAGTGGGAGATTTGAACAAGGTAAAAGGGATTTTGAATAAGGAAGGCTATCACTCCATTTTGCAACACCATGCCATACCCTGTGGATAGCGCTTGATTGGAGCCAATTTCATCCTGCAACAGGACAATGACCCAAAGCACAACTCCAAATTATGCACAAACTATTTAAAGAAGAAGCAGGCAGCTGGTGTTTTATCGGTAATGGAGTGGCCAGCGCAGTCACCAGATCTCAACCCCATTGAGCTGTTGTAGGAGCAGCTTGACCGTATGGTACGAAAAAAGTGTCCATTAACCCAATCAAACTTGTGGGAGCGGCTTCTGGAAACATGGGGTGAAATTTCTCCAGATTACCTCAGCAAATTAACAGCTAGAATGCCAAAGGTCTGCAATGCTGTAATTGCTGCTAAGGGAGCATTCCTTGACGAAAGCAAAGTTTAAAGTAGAAAATTATTTCAAATAAAAAAAAAACATTATTTCTACCTTGACAATGTCTGGACTATATTTCTATTCATTTTGCAACTCATTTGATAAATAAAAATATGAGATTTCAGGGAAAACACAAAATTGTCTAGGTGACCCCAAACTTTTGAACGGTAGTGTGTATATATATATATATATATATATATATATATATATATATATATATATATATATATATATATATATATATATATTAGGGGTGGGCATAGATATTTTTTTAAAATCTAGATTAATCTCACTGAAATCTTGAAATTAATCTAGATTAATCTAGATAAATCTATATTAAAATGGCTCATATGCGTGCTACCCAAATAATGACTAAAAGTCAGTCTTTGAGATAGGGTTTCTTAATACAGAGGGTGCATTATACCAGGGCCTCATCTCCTGTTTCCAAAATGCATCAATGACTGCTTGAGAAAGCTGTTCTACTTTGATACTTGAAGAAAAAAAAAACATGCTCAATAAAATGTAGGCTACTCGTGTTCAACGGTTTATTCAGTTAAACATGAATTTGTAAGCCTACATACTGTACATTAAAAGGGGTTGATAACATGTTTATTCAGTTAAACATGATATTTGAAATGTAAGCCAACATTTAGTACATTTAACCTCACGGACGTAATTTGGGGGTGAATTTTTCAAAAGCCGGTTTTTATGGAGTGATTTTTGTTTCAATAGTTCCACAAAAGCAAAAGTAAATCCAAGAGCAGAAAGTATATGTTATGAATGCAAAACAGAAAAAAATATATCAAAAGTATATTTTTTTAATATAATTGGTTATTTGAAACTTATTTTCGTTTGCATTTTGACAAGTTTTTGGTTCCATTATTTTTGTTTTTTTGGATTTTCCCAGTAAGGTCTTTTGCTTCTGGAATCTCTCTTTGCTTCTGCTTCGTTTTTTGCTTCTGACTTTTGGAACACATTTCACGTGTGGGAGGGGCTTAGATGAAGGCGTTCCTCTGCCATCTCCATTGGTCACTTATTCCGGAGCTCTGAAACCGCCTCTGGGACCAAGCCACGCCCACCCCACCAGCTTCCCAGCGTTTTCAAACATGGCGGAACGTGGGGGTTCTGTTTCACAGTAGCATGTAAACTGAGTTTTACTCGCCGTTTGACTTTGTTCTACGTCGTTACGGACAACCGTGCATCTTATATATTTTAATGACAACGTGACTTATTTCATTTTTAATAGGATAAAATATAAAAAAGACAAATATTACCTAAATATATCTATCTTATTATGTAGCTAGGACAAACCTAGAGTGCTAAGTGAACTAAGTTATAATCACAGCACTCGAACCCACCCCGATTAACTGGGGAGTATAAATTTGGCAACAACAGTACACCTGCCGAAATCCTACTCCCCTCTTGATCTCAGGTTTGCAGTATCTGACTGACACGTCTTTTGTTTTGGTGACTTATCTAGATGTGTAGGTAATACCATAAAAATCACATGTCTCTATGTTAAACAGGGGGGGAGTTAGTAAGGGGAGTAGGATTTTGGCAGCTTGATTGTTACGCCTGCTGAAATCCTACTCCCCTCATGATCTCAGGTTTGCAATGTCTGACTGACATGTCTTTTGTTTTGGTGACTTATCTAGATGTGTAGTCCATACCATAAAAAGCACAAGTCTCTATGTTAAACAGGGGCTGGGTTAGTAAGGGGAGTAGGATTTTGGCAGCTTGACATGTCAGTCAGACACTGCAAACCTGAGATCATGAGGGGAGTAAGATTTCGGCAGGCGTAACAATCAAGCTGCCAAAATCCTACTCCCCTTACTAACGCTGCCCCTGTTTAACATAGAGACATGTGCTTTTTATGGTATAACCTACACATCTAGATAAGTCACCAAAACAAAAGACATGTCAGTCAGACACTGCAAACCTGAGATCAAGAGGGGAGTAGGATTTCGGCAGGTGTACTGTTGTTGCCAAATTTATACTCCCCTGTTAATCGGGGTGGGTTCGAGTGCTGTGATTATAACTTAGTTCACTGAGCACTCTAGGTTTGTCCTAGCCACATAATAAGATATATTTAGGTAATATTTGTCTTTTTTATATTTTATCCTATTAAAAATGAAATAAGTCACGTTGTCATTAAAATATATAAGATGCACGGTTGTCCGTAACGACGTAGAACAAAGTCAAACGGCGAGGTCACGTAGTCGGAGGTGAACTTCGGTATATCAAGTGTGTTACTGTTCTCGTAATTCTTAGTTTGAAAGGCATTCCCTCCTCCTGAGTGCTACGGTAACAACCAACCTCGTACATTACATTTTATTAAAATATTTAACACCCGTGTGTGACGTTGTGGGGGGGCCCCCTGCCGGTCGCCCCCGTTTACAGCGGCAGGTGTCCTGTTTTTGGTCACATGATGTTCGTCCCTCAGGTGGGCGGGACCCGTGATCGGTCTCACCTGAGGGTCGTTTGTTCGTCTATATATGTCTTGTCTTTGTACCAGTTGACTGCTGGTTATTACTTCCTACATTTGGAACAATGCATGGGTTTTTGGTTTGCACACTTTCTATTAAACCATCCTCTTTCCCTGAGACTTGGCGTGATCGCTTCCTTTTTAAGTTGCTCACCCTGCCCGTCACACCGTGAATCAGTGTCTTTATTTGGATATAGATAATGCTGCATCGTTTCCTGTGGTAGATCATTAAAAATTTGTCCTTATTTGTGCATAGAAACAACGGAAATCGCGATTATCGTCTGAAACGTCTATATGCGCGTCGAAATTCGGCACAACACCTGTTACACTTTACGTTCCTAAAAATGAATTTTCCATGAAGCAAACCTGGAGACTTCGTATGATCTAGTACGATAGGGTGACCAAACGTCCGTATTTCCCGGGACATGTCCGTATTTCACATCCAGTCCAGGGCGTCCCGGGTTTTTTTTAAGTGAGGAAATGTTTTAAAATTGCTTTCATTTGACCATTAAGACTGAATTAAACTTTCGCGAGTGACCGTAGCGCGCGACTCCGCACACCTCGCGCAAGCGGCGGAGGCGTTTAAACTTGACACATCATATTTGCAGAGTTGTTCGCTCACTGTGGTCGAAAATAAAGGGTTACAAGAAGCGCTGCACATTGCGTCACCTGATGCAAGTTACAAATTGCCATCCAGAAAGACAATGTCGAAGAAAATCCAGCAGCTGTATGATGAGGAAAGGGAAGTAAAACAGGTTATTGTGAAGAGCGCTCTGAATGTGGCTCTGACTAGGGATCACTGGACCTCAGCTAGCAACAAGAATTATCTTGGTGTGACAGCTCATATTATAGATGTTGAATGGAAGATCCAGTCATTTGCTTTGATCATGCAGAAGACCACTTCTAGGCACTATGGAGATGCATGTGGCAGAGGCCTGGGAAATTAAAGAAAAAGTATAGGCCTACCATTTAAAATGGTATTAAAAACATCTTCTAATTTACTTCAGTTCTTCTTATTCTTCCAATATCCTGAGCAAAACTCCCAAAATTAAACAAAATTTTTGGTCGGAATTTCCAGTGTTCTGAAAACTGTTTGCTCTGTTTTCTGCACTCATCTATTGGTCTGTGTAGTAGGTGGAAAAATAAACAAGATGTTGAAGTTTATGATTATGTTCATTGATTCATTAATCATTCAAACTTAAATTAATATTTCTCATGTTAAATACTGAAATGCAATTAAAATGCCTTTAATTTTTTATTTTGATTAATTAATTACAAAGCTTCTAATTCGATTAATTATTTTTAATCGCGGGTGGGACGTGATTAAAAAAATTAATTTATATATATATAACCTTAATTTTAATTGAGGGGAAAACAAACTACAGGATCAGTAATCAAGTGATTGGGAGCAGGCCAAGTACTGTGTGTGTGTGTGTGTGTGTGTGTGTGTGTGTGTGTGTGTGTGTGTGTGTGTGTGTGTGTGTAATATGTAACAGGTCATGGTCACAAAAACAGTTGCATCTATGACAAAGAAGAGAGACGTTTTTGAAATACTGTATCAACATACCATTGGAGCTGTGATCATCCACCAAAATGATATCCTGCAGTAAGTGGGCAGGAGTTCTGTTGATGATGCTGTAAATGGCTCTTTTAATCACAGACAGAGCCTCATCTAGATATATCAGAACCACACTGAGCGTTGGGAGGTCAGGAGGATATTCTTTTGTTAAACACCTAGAGATTAAACCCAAATTCTGTTTACTGAGTTTGTGAGTTTACTCAGACATGGGCACCTAACTGAAATTGCCTCATTGACTTAAACCTCTATTTTCTTGTAGAGAAGGTCAACTCACGGACTGAATTTGAATTGCACAAATTGAAACGATACTCACCTGTGGTCTCTGGTTTCGGGCAACTTTCTGTTTAATGGCATTTTGTCACTGAGGAAGGCATTGTATCCGTATCTCTGGAACAACCGCTCCGCTTCATGCTGTTGGTCCTCGGTAAGATCAGGATGCCAGTCCTTAAAGAGGTCTGAGTTGGGGAACAGGTTCCTAGATGCTCTCCCCTCTCTGTGCAGTGCAGGGTCTCCCTTGACCATAGACACATCTCCCTGTTTAAGATGGGATGTCTCCACTGAGAAACAGGTAGAGGAATATCTAGTAAGAAATGAGGTATGGCAGATATAGCAAGCATGTTCAACAAGTTTGTTTATTAGCTTAGTGAAAATATCCCTAATCTGATCTAACTTTTCAATGAGGTATGTGATCCAAATGAACAAATTGCAATAGTTAACAAACAAGCAAGCAATTTTTTGTATATTATAATCAGTCACAGTTATTAACAACCTTGTTACACTATGTAACGTTCTGCACGGGGCAGAACAGGGAGGCGGACACAAACGCTGAGGAGAGCGAGATTTATTAAGGGAAATTCCATAGGCAGAGTCGAAGTGACGGGCATGAGTCATAACGGGTAGGCAGTCAGGACACGAAATACGGACAGACATAGCGAACACAACAAGGAAGACTCACGGAACAGCAGCACTAGGGCGAACAGGCAAAACACAGAGAAAAACAAAAAGACCGACAACTAGACCTGGGAGACACAGGGACTAATATACACAGGACTAAACTAGGGACAGGTGATGACTGACACAGGGGCGTGGTAACAAACAAGGAATCCATCAAAACCAACGAGCAGGGCGGGACAAACAGGCAGGGAACACGGACATGAGGGAACCCAGAGTGACAGCTACGAGAGGGGGCGTTGCCCTACGTGACACACTACCCATACTTTATAAATTAAAGATGAAATACTGTGAAAGAGCAACAACAACATTAATAGTAGTAGTAGTGGTAACAAAGTTCAGTTTTACTTTTTATAAAACTTAGTACACAAACTTAGTTTGTTTCAGATACAGGTCCCCTACATCAGCTGTGCAAGCCATACTACACGGTATTTTTCTATTCTAACTGTCAGTATTTTTCTATTCTTACTGTCAAATATTGTCTATAGATATATTTAGATTCCTCATTCATATTAGTTTTATTCTTGCACTCTGTTCTGTAATATCTTATTGGTTACTTTAGTATCGTCATCAGTTTCAGAGGGGAATATTAACAAGTGCATTTATCCATTTACAAATGAATCCTACACTAAACCTACAAAGCTGCTTGAGAGAATCTTTCACACATTCACTTACCAACATTCTGTACCTGAGCCTCCAATCTCTCCAGTCTGCTCAAAATGTCTTGGCTGTTTGCAGAAAAGTTCCGCTGGACTTGGTGCAGATGTTTCTCAAAGGCCCAGATCTCATTCCTTATGGAAGCTACATACAGAACCACAGTCACGGTAGCCAGAGCTAAGACCAAACGCTGCAGACTGCCCAGTCTCATGATGCTGGAGTGTTATTGTGAGCACCAAGGTGTGTCTGTGCAACCTATACTAGAGCACAACTTTGTGCCAGCTGGCCAAATACTGAAAATAACACAAATGGAAGAGAAAACTATGTGCCAATCAGAAAAACTCCAGGAGCCCAAACACCACCGAACCGATGACAGAGTGCACCACTTTTCTTTGTTTTTTGAAGGGTTGGAGACCTCCTTTTAGTAAGCACCAGTAAGTGTATGAATTAATTAGAGAAAGAGTAAAAAATACAAATATATGTATAGAAACCAAGTGGAAAATGAATATGAATAATAATAATGAGAATAAATTTTAACAATATTATGCTACTACCCAGGTAGAGGTACTTCAATATCAATATGTATGTGTATTTTTCTCCTTAGATGAACAAGTTATCAAAATAAAATTACATTCAAAATACAAATTCAATTATTTAGTACAGGTATAATCAATAATATAGAAGATATCAAAGTGTTACAATTAAAATTGTGGAACCAATGTCCTTGTGTTTCACAGGCTGTAGATGAATATGCTAGAGGTCCACTATGGAAAAGAAAAGTGAGTGTTCGTCCTACCACAATGGAGAAGAGGTCTCTTAAGTAAAACAATTAAAAAAATGTAAAGAAGGCTTCACAGATTATTGACGTTCTCAGGATTTGTGAACAGCTTTCTTGGGTTCAAACTCCAAGACAGAAAATTCAAACCATCCAAGACAGAAAATGGTCCAATTTGCAATCCAGCAATAAAATCTGATCTATAATAGGTCATAAATCTCAGTTATTTCCAAGTTTAAATTCACTATGAACATAAGTGGCAACTCTAACCACAATTACACACATATAATATCTACACATATATACAGTATTTAACTCTTAACTTAGTGCAGTGAGAACCCCCAACAAGCACACGCATTTCCTTTACACAGGGCATGGCCTGTGGATACACATGCTGTAAAATCCCCAATAAGCACAAACTAAAGCTCTCAGGCTCAACAGATCTTATGATTAAGCTTACTGTTATGAGGGTCATAAATCATCTAAAACACATGGAGGCTAAAACACCGATATCACGGCAATAAACCCCCATAAAATAGTTAGATTAGAATAAGTAGCTAATGATACACTAACAGATACACTCACCAGCATGAAAATCTGAGAATTTCTGGCGACAGCTAGAACCCAAAGAAAGTTCTGGGTCCAGATCAGCAGCATTCCCTGCGCACATTGACACATTAACTAATAACCGGATTGAAATGCCTGACATGCTAAACATAACCAGCTTTTTTAACCTGGGTTACACCTGCCTCAGATGAAGTCCTCTCCAGACTGCAAGGGTACATACACTTATTCACACATTTCCTTTTTCTCCTTTCAAATCGCCCTCAACAAGGGCACTCCTGATTAAACATTTGCTTGCCTGAATTTGGAGACTGATCTCCATTAAAAAAGCATATATTTTTTTACATTTCCTTGTGTATATGTACAAAGGTTGCTACTAACTCCTGAGGAAACTGAAGATTTTATTTGGAATGCCGCACTGAACTGTCTTAACCTACCTTCTTTAAGTTAACGATTGTTGATTCAAGAGAAGACATCCGATAGTATTTTAGGCAGTAATTTACCTTTAATCAGTATATAAATCAGGAAGTATGAGTAACAAATAAATAAAAAGATATATTTTTATGTTAGTACTACATTTCTGTAATATTTCCATAACACAAATAGAGTTTGAGAACAGAGCAAATAAAACAGGACACAATATCCTGCTAGATTTGTATATATTGGGTGAGACATGTGAAACCCAGTCAGACAGGCATCTATTAGATTTCTGGTGAGTTAGATTGGACTTAGCAATGTGTTTCTCAGGAGGGGACACATCTGGGCGTGGCAGTGTGGGAGGAGTTTGCTGAGTTTATGACAAACACGACAACCCTGAACTTTTAATGAGTACCAAGCTAATGGGTGCAGCTTCATATGATAAAAACCAACACTGGTGTCCTTTAGACATTAAAATGTATTTATCTTCTCAGCATGAATAAGAGACAAATTTACTCATGTCAGAATCAAATAAATGAACGTGAGACACACTGTAACAGATGTTTGTTGACCAGTAACTGATTCCAAAAGTCAAGTGATTAGGTACACAGTTCGAACAATACGTACAGTAAATCATACTGCGATTAATGTGAGCACTAGTCAGGTGGTGAACCTGAAAGCTTCAGTTCATGTCCCTTAAAGGTCCAGAGCTGCAAGACACAGATGAACGACTTTCTGCAGAAGCCTGCTTAAAGAAAATTAAAAACGAAAACAAAGAAATAATGGCTTAAGACCCAATTTTAAATCCCTGTGCAAGTATTAACATGAACCTGTTCAGCTACACTGTAAAAAAAAATCCGTAAAATTTACGGTAAAAGACTGGCAGCTGTGGTTGCCAGAACTTTACCGTAAAAAAAACGGTGACAATATAAAAAACACTACGGTATCTTTTTTGACAACCGTAAATTTCATCATTTAGAACTGTTCTTTTTACGGAAAATCAATCAATCAATCAATCAAAGTTTATTTGTATAGCGCTTTTAACAACTCAAGTTGTCGCAAAGCAGCTTTACAGGGTTTACAAGGTTAACAATACTATGGGTCCAGAACCCTAATGAGCAAGCCAAAGGCGACAGTGGCGAGGAAAAACTCCCTATGATGGTGAGGAATAGGAAGAAACCTCGGGAGAACCAAGACTCAAAAGGGAACCCATCCTCCATTGGGCGGCCCGTTAACACACAAATACACAAGTCACACATAATTCACACAATCAGACTAGGTAAAAGGTAGAATTGAAAGTTCTGGGTTTTGATATTGTCACTGTAAATGTCTGTTGATGAATGCCAGGCTTTCATTCCGCGTCGGAGCAGTGATGCTGGTATTGTAGGCTCCGACTGCAGTGTTACTCCCCAGATGAACCCCGGTATCAGCACATCCACCGGCAGCCAGACCATCCCCCAGGTGCCTGCAGGTGCCTGCAGGTGCCTGTATCCAATCGTCTTGGGTAGAGCCATGCAAGAAGATAGATAATACAGACTGAGTGGACATGAATTTAAACCACCGTTGATTTAAATGTACGTAGCTCACGTGCCAGTGATCAGCATGTGGCTCCGGCAGACTAATCTATAGCAGCATAACTAAAGGGAGAGGTTCAGAGGTGACCACAGGCATGAGGGCTCACTGAGACATTGCTTTCCAGTCAAGTCATAGTCACAAATAGAGTGATGCCAAGACACAGCTGGATGACAGCATCAACATCTCAGATCACCAGAAATCTCAACGTCTGGGGGCCCCCAAGCCCCTACACCTTACAAGGGGAATTTTAGCTGAAGGCTTGACTAAACAGGTGAGTCTTAAGTCTAGATTTAAAGATTGGAACTGTGTCAGAGTCTCGGATTGGAGCTGGAAGGCTATTCCATAATTGAGGGGCTTTAAAAGAGAAAGCTCTGCCTCCGGCTGTAGTTTTACTAATTTTTGGAACTACGAGAAATCCAGCATTTTGGGAGCGCAAAGGGCGAGATGGGTTGTAGTAATCAATGAGTTCACTCAGATATTGTGGGGCAAGACCATTTAACGCCTTATAGGTTAACAGGAGAACTTTAAATTCAATGCGATATTTAATCGGCAGCCAGTGTAGTGCAGCGAGAGTGGGACTAATATGATCGAATTTCCTAGCCTTGGTTAGGACTCTAGCTGCGGCATTTTGTACAAGTTGTAGCTTCTTTATGGACTGTTTAGAGCATCCAATTAGAAGACTATTACAGTAGTCCAATCTCGACGAGACAAAAGCATGAACTAGCTTCTCTGCATCAGCTAAAGAAAGTAAGTGTCTCAGCTTGGCAATATTACGTAAATGGAAAAAGGCAGCCTTAGTGACATTGCATACATGTGTGTCAAATGAAAGATCAGAATCAATAGTGACACCTAAACTTTTTGCAGTAGATTTTGGTGTTACTGAAAAACCATCTAGGGTAAGGGGAATATCAGCCCAATTGCTTCTAACAGCTTTAGGCCCAAGAATCAGTACCTCAGTCTTGTCAGAATTTAGTTTAAGAAAATTAGACGCCATCCAGTTTTTAATATCCTGGACGCAGTTCTCAATCTTGAGAGTTGTGGTGGTATCATCTGGATTAGAAGATATATACAACTGAGTATCATCTGCGTAGCAATGGAAGTCATGGAAAATGACTTTACAGCTTACAATAATACACTGTAAAATTAACAACTTTTTAAAATAAACCTATTTACGGTGAATAATTTTTAAAACAACTGTTTTACTGTTTATCTCTATGATGAACACATTACAACCATTATTATTTTACAGTATTTGATTGTAAAGTCTAACTTCACAGTAAATTACTGGCAGGCCGCCATTACTAGGGCCTCCCAGTTGTTGCCACCAATGATCTGTATTATTATCTATAATATAGATCATTGGTTGCCACATTTTAAAGGCACTTTTATTTTTGCCTTAGCAACGTAATCACGCATGAAAACGTAATTACGCATATTAAACACAATACGTGAAACATGAGGGCAGGTCATTAGCACTGTAACATTACACAAACACGGTAGGTAGACTCAGACAATGTACAACTACATAAACTAATACAGGGAGACTTAAACTAACAAAACATATAATCAAATACATAATCAACAACAGCATGTCATAACACTTACACATAACGCGTATCAATAACGGAGCCGCGGGGGCTCATGGGAAGTAGCGCCGCCCCCAGTGGACCGACGCTACACAATTTTACAGACTTTAAGCAGAAAAGCCTTAAATTTTCTCAACAATCAGCAGTGCGCCTTGTATGTGCACTGAATTAAAAAATCTCTTACTAGCGTGCGAACGCCTTACTAACGCGTGGCCATGACTTACTAACGCGTGCGAACGAGATAATTAAGTATTACTTTATATAAAGCCAGGTTTATCTTCCTTGGGCAGTCAGTTAGTGTACATCCCCTCCTTGCCAGTCAGTTCACGAACAACCCTGGGATCTGCTTGTTTTGCTGTGAAAAAATTAACTTTGTTGCCGCGCGTGAAAGGCGACATTAGTATCTCATTCCCACGCCTTAATGATCTTCGCACGCGTTAGTAAGTCGTAGCCACGCGTTATTTTATTTTTTACATGATGTCACCTTACGGACTCCGTACGATTGTGCTGATTGATGAATGGTTTTCACTTAAATTGAAATGTAGGCTACTCATCAGCAAAATCTGTAATTTAGACTGAATATTTTTTTTATTTTTAGGGTAATTCCTTGTTTACTACATTACGGAATTTTCCAATATATTTTACCTAAAATATTGAAATTAACATTAAAAATGTGTGCTTTCTACATATTATGACTGTAAAAATTAATTTTATATACTGTTTATTCTTTTAAAGTAAACTATTGCATCTGTTACAGTGATATACTGTTTTCTACTTTATGATCTTTTACTGTTGCTATTTTATAGTTTATTACCGTAAATTTAACAAACATTTTTTACAGTGTACAACAGAACTGAAGTGTAGATGGCAATGTCACTCCTGCATTTCTAAACTTATATTACTGTAAAGGACCATAATCATCACTGAGTTTAAATCCATTGGATTAGTTAATTTGGGTTTTGTGTGTGTTGATGAATTTATATTCTGTGGATTCTGTGCCACAGGGCGGAGAACCTATAAAGGTAGAAAAGTCACAGGTGGGCGTAATGAGATGTAGCTGTTTGAGCCTAGATGCAGAGTGTTTGCATCTTTCAAAGAAAATATTGACGCCTGTGTCTAATGACGGAGTAAGGGAATCAGTGCTTGCAGTCCTTGGTCAGCACAGTGAGGTATGTCCTAGTTTGTATGGCTTTGTATATGGTTGGTGTGTTTGAGATTTGTATGTAGTGACTGTTGATGTTGATGTATTTTATTCAGTTTTCACGGCGCTATGAGACGAAATAAATGAATTAAGTTAATGTTGTCATCAGCAAAAAATAAAGGAAACTTAATGCCTGTCGAGACTCTCTTTGGGATCCAAGGGTTGCTACAGTGAAAACTCGACGCTACATCTGAGTCGTCTGTGGAGCCCGTTTGCGTCGGAGGGCGGAGGCTGCTGTGGTTTGTTCACGAGAAGTGGGTATGGTTGTAATGCAGTGAGATAACTTTAACCGGATATTCCTGAGCTGAACTGTCGTAGTGCGTCTTTCAGTTGATTCAAGCAAGAAGTAATACATTTGTTTGCGAATGAACTTCCTGAGAAAATGTTTGAAATTGAATTGTTACCGAATATGCTTGAAATGTTTAACGTATGAATGTTTATTTCAAATGTAACTTGTTCATGTTTGAAATGTATACGGTCAGGATAAGTGTAGCTGACGCTCAAAATACAGCAATGCGTTACCGTGGCAATGCCAGATGTTGTAAGATTATTATATTTTATTTATGATTGTTGTCCTTTATGTTCCATTAAATTGAAGAAATTAGAAATGCAATTCATAGACCTCAGTGAAATAATAAATTTGCGGAGAGACGTCATTTCCTGTCTGGGTAACGCGCGCGGGAAATTGTGAGCGGAAAAGTCAAAGAGAAGGATGAGAAATGATCTACTACTGGCTAAACAGGCGCACACGGTAACTATTGAAAAAATTGAAATTTGTGTAACTTTGTGCAAGAAAATGTTTTCTTAAAATGATGTATGTGAAATGTGTTTTCTCTCTTTTCACGGTGTTCCGTAACTTGATACAGAAAATAAAACGGTTGTGGACATCAGTAAGAAGCGTCAGTCTGATTACCAGAGTAGATACAATACCTTTAACATTTGTAAGTTGAATTAAGCAAACCTGCATAGGCCTAACGTGTTGCAATTGAATGCAGTTTATTTGCACAAAAGTTTGTTTGCCTCTGATCCACATCTATGATTCAATGAATTAGTGATGGGCAAAACAGTTATTTTAGATGAACTGAATCATTAGAATTAGTTCACTAAAAAGATTCATTCTTTTTAGTGAACTGGGGGGGTTGGCGCCAGAGCGTAGTAACTCATTGAATCATAGATGTGGATCAGAGGTAAATAAACTAGATTTTTTTTTTCGGCGTGAGAAATCGGATGTGTGGCATGTGAAGACAGTCAAATTATCCAGCCTTATAAAGTATCCAGCATTAACTGATACACGGCTGAACGGTTCATGTTTTAGTTTAGTTCACGGCCTCATGTACCAGGAGACGAGAGTGTTGTAGAAAACTTATAAATAAAAAAATTGGGTTTATTATAGGAATATAAATTACATTACAAATACAGTAATCCCTCCTTTATCACATTCTGGAGATTCCAGAACTACCCGCAATAACCGAAAATAGAAACGGTATATTTATTATTTAAGTATTTATACACTATATTAAGGCTTTATAAACCCTCCCCACACCTTTACATAAACCTTTCCCATTCACTTAATAACCATCCCCACACTGTTCTGTGCACGTGTGCTTGTCCAGCGAGCAACCAGTCGTGTTGTATACAATCTCATGTAGGCGAGTAGCGTCTCAGGCAAGTGATGCTGGTTCTCGTTTCCGAGAGTAAATATGCACTATTTACTGGAATTCACCTGGTGGTAGGGAACTGGTCTTGTGACCGGAGGGTTGTGGGTTCGATTCCCAGACCTGAGGCCATGACTGAGGTGCCCTTGAGCAAGGCACCTAACCCCAACTGCTCCCCGGGCGCCGGGCTAGGGCTGCCCACCGCTCTGGGCACGTGTGATCCACAGCCCCCTAGTAATCACTAGTGTGTGTGTTCTAAGTGCACAGATGGGTTAAAAGCGGAGGACAAATTTCGATTGTGGTGTAAAAATCACAATTAACAAAATATGGCACATTTATATTTTACATTAATTCGTACTATTTTATAACACTCCTTGTTAATTGTTAGAATTAATACTTATAATATATTTTATACATTTTGGGATTTTGTCATGTAAAAAATCATAAAATATATATTTTTTCCACCGATCAAATTTCACAGACAACTGGCGAAAAAATGAAGACCCGTGAATAATTTTTCCCATTAATATGTGAAAGAGTGAATTCACAAAAGCTGAAGTGCAAAGTGTCGCAGGATCACTGTAACATAATACAAAAAATAAGTATGAACTAACCTACAACTGAATGTTGCTCTTAATTTAATATTTATTTTGCACTAAGATAAAAACTGTACATTCAGATGAAAGTATCAACTTAAATGTGCAATCAAAAAGAAAATGTGAGTGAGTGGCAGCGCAAACGTGAATCACCTCCTTAGCAACAGTTCTCTGGGTGACAGTACGTTCAGTGAACGAATCAGAAAATGAACGAGAGCTTTCAGTTCATGAACGAATCAGAAAATGAATGAGAGCTCTCAGTTCATGAACGAATCAGAGAGTGAACGAGAGCTTTCAGTTCATGAACGAATCAGAGAGTGAACGAGAGCTGTCAGTTCATGAACGAATCAGAGAGTGAACGAGAGCTTTCAGTTCATGAACGAATCAGAGAGTGAACGAGAACTTTCAGTTCATGAACGAATCAGAATAAACGAGAGCTTTCAGTTCATGAACGAATCAGAGAATGAACGAGAGCCCTCAGTACAGTGAACGAATCACTGAACGAATCACTGAGCATGCGCAGTTCCCTCGCAATGAATGTGTCCGCCTCCAGATTCGCGGGTGATTCGGTGATTCACAGACCACACTGCAGTTCCCCTGCCGGCCTGCACGGTCACTGCTGAGCTCAATTACTGAACTGAAAAAGGAACGAATCAGCCGAGGAAGTGATTCGATTCAGTTCGTTCACTCAAATGTTTAGTGCATTAGAAACTCAAATGTTTCGTTTGTCGCGAATGACAGAACACTACAATGAATTACTAGCTCGCTCTGGCGCCAACCATTGGCGATCGATCGATCGTGATACAATACTTAATTTGTATCCATTTTACAACCCCCCCCCCCCCCCCCCAGGTTCAAATCTCACTCGAAGTGATCTTGAAAAGTTGGCAACCCTGCGATGTGTTTAATTGCTTAAAAAGATCATTACGAACTACATAATTAGAAGTTTAAGATGTCAGTGTTGGAAGGAATGGGTAAACCCACTGATGAGGGAGCCTTCGTTGAAGAGTCTGTAACGCAAGAAAGGGTCTCTGGTTCTCGTGAAAGGCGACCTACTGAATGAGGTAAGCAGATGCGCGAAGAAGCAGCTAAGAAACATGTAAAGGCATTTTTTAAAGCATATGAGAACTGGAAACAGAGCAAGAGAATGCAGACAAGGTCTTAAGAAATTTTGTTCAAAGGAGGAACTGGATAAAATAAATCGGTACATTCTGTAACGGTGGTGAACCCGAGGGGGAAGAAGGATCCATAAGCAGGCTTAAGACTTATGTTTTAATAAGGAAAAAACAGTGAACAGCGGTCCCAAAAGACTTGACGATGGGGACGGCCCTGGGGCTGCGGCGCAGGGCGATCCGGGTGGGCAGCGTGGAAATCACGGATCATGGTGGGGTCCAGGACCTTGTGGGTATCGACCCAGCTACGCTCCTCCGGTCTATACCCCTCCCAGTCCACCAAGTACTGTAACACACGTCCCCGCCTGCGGGAATCCAGGAGCTCATTCACCCAGTAGGCCGGGCCACCGTCTATGTCCAACGGAGGTGGCGGGGATGACTGCTGGTCGGGAGACAAACTGGAGGGCTGTGCGGGCTTAAGCAAGGAGACGTGAAAGGTGGGCGATATACGGTAAGAAGGCGGCAGCTTCAACTTGTAAGTAACAGGTTTAACCTGACTCAGGACCTCAAAAGGACCCGCATAGTGGGGGTTTAACTTGCGGCACATAGTCTTCAGGTGGAGGTCCTTGGCGGAGAGCCACACCATCTGACCTGGTGAGTATGTGGGAGCCGCCATTCTGTGGTGGTCATCCTGTATCTTCTGGTGACGGATAGCCATCCGAAGTCTCATGTGTGCCACTTCCCAGGTCCAGGTCAGTCACTGCCGGTAGATCAGAGGGCTCACCTGACCATGGGAACATGGGAGGCTAAAAACCTAGAACACACTGAAAAGGGGTCAACCCCGTGGATGAGTGTGTGAGGGAGTTCTGAGCATATTCAGCCCAGGGCAGGAAACGACTCCATTCTCCCTGCCTGTCACTGCAATAGGACTTGAGGAAGCGGCCTATCTCCTGGTTCAGGTGCTCCACCTGCCCGTTGCTCTGGGGATGGTAGCCAGATGTCAGGCTCACCGAGATGTTCAACAGTTGGCAGAAAGATTGCCACACACGTGAGGTGAACTGGGGTTCCTGGTCCGACACGATGTCTTCGGGAAGCCCGTACAGCTGGAACACTTGGGAGAAGATGGCCTCCGCCATCTCTATGGCAGTGGAAAGCTTTGGGAGAGCGATCAGGCAGTAACCCTTTGAGAAACGGTCGATCACATTTACATTTACATTTACATTTACGGAATTTGGCAGACGCCCTTATCCAGAGCGACTTACATTTTTAACTCATTTTTATACAAGTGAGCAATTGAGGGTTAAGGGCCTTGCTCAGGGGCACCTCATTCATGGCCTCAGGTCTGGGAATCGAACCCACGACCCACGAACTGAACCTCCGCTTTAACTGAGAAAAGGCACTCTCCACTTCCAGAGTCCACGGCAACTTCTTTGGCGACCCCCTTAACAAAGACGTGAGGGGCACAGCAACCGGACTGTAATTTTGAATAAAACGCCAATAAAAGTTTGCAAAACCCAAAAATCTCTGAAGGTCTTTAACAGACCAAGGGCGTGGCCAATCACGCACTGCTCCCACCTTGCCTGTGTCCATAGCCACCCCCTGACGACAAATGCAATAGCCCAAAAAATGTACTTCTGCAGTATGAAAGGCACACTTCTTCAGTTTGGCGTACAAGTGATTTTCTCTAAGGAGCAGCTGCAACTCTCTCCTGACATGCAGTACGTGGTCCTCCGGGGTTTCTGAATAAATTAAGATGTTGTCAATTTAAACAATGACACAGCGATTCAGTAATTCTCTAAATACATCATTCATGAATGCTTGGAAGACCGAGGGGGCGTTGGCCAAACCATATGGCATAACCAGGTATTCGTAGTGTCTGTTAGAAGTGATATGCCGTTTTCCATTCGTCTCCCTCCCACACGTACAAGATTATATGCGCTGCACAAATCGAGCATTGTGAATACAGTGGCCTGACGTAACTGTTCCACTGCTGCAGGCACTAAGGGGAGAGGATATGGGTTTTTTATTGTCACGGCGTTTAAACCGCGATAGTCTATACAGGGGCGTAACTCACCGTCCTTCTCCACAACAAAGAAACCAACCTCCGCAAGTGACACAGAGGGATGAATGAAGCCTAGTTTTAATACTTCCTCCACGTATTTCTTCATGGCTCTCGTCTCGGGGATCGACAAGGGATAAGCCCACCCTTTGGGGGGAATTGCTCCGGGCATCAACTCAATCGCACAGAGGGACGATGAGGGGGCAACTTCGCAGTGTTTGCTTTGCTAAAAACGTTGGAGTAGTCAGTATATTCGGGAGGGAGACTAACAGTATTTTGGATGGCAGGGCTTTCTATGTTTGTCGTTCTGACCGCAGTATGTAGGCAACACTCGTAACAACTTTGGCTCCATTTCACCAGTTCTCCTGATGACCATGAAATCGTGGGGTTATGTTGAGCCAACCATGGAAACCCTAACACTACGGGATGTTCTGGGGAGTGTATGACGTGGAAAGAAATTGTTTCAGTGTGGGTCACCTGTATGCCGACAGGAATGGTGCGTTTACTGACTACATTACTGACTACATCCGATCCGACAAGTTGGCAGTCAATCCCTTTGATGCGGAGAGGAGTACTGTAGTGCATGGAATCAGGGGAATGGACAGATGGGTCGCAAACTGACGATTGATAAAATTTCCCTCTGCTCCTGCCTGAACTTACCAAGGCTGCAACAACAGGCGTAGAAACACCCCACATTACACTCACAGGCAGAGTCATCTTCCGTATGTCATAGGGCAAAGAGATAACGGGACTCACCTTTCGAGTCATCTCTCCACCACTCAGCACGGGACAGCTTGCTTTAAAATGACCTGATTCACCACAGTATAAGCAGAGTTTTTCCTGGAAACGTTGTCGTTCAGTCTGTGACATGCAAGCGTGTCCCACTTCCATGGGCTCAGGCTGGGTAGACGAGGGGAATACTGGGGCTGCGATGGCTGCGGCCGACCACCTCCGTGACCGAATCATATTGTCTAGCCTGATATAAAGGCGGATTAAGACATCTAACGATAGGTTGTCATCTTTACAAGCCAGTTCAGCTTGGAGCGTATCATTCAAGCTTTGGCGATACACTGTGAGCAAAGCATTCTCATCCCAGCCATTGGCTGCGGCGAGGGTGCGGAACTGCAGAGAGTGCTCAGTGGCAGAGGACCAACCTTTGGTATTTAATGCACCAAAAAAGACATATAAGTCAAACGTGTGGCAATATTTCGGATTTTTTAAGTAAGGAGGTCAACTTGATAAGACGCACGCGATATGCAAACAATGCCGTGGGGCTATCAAGTACGTTGGTAGTACAACGAACCTGGCAACACACATGAAAAGAAGGCACGGGTGTGGACGTCACTGCGGGCGCTACCGCCTCGTTTTCTTCGGATCCTGCTGAAACACGAGCCACACTGAGCAGTAGCAAAGAAGGTGACAGGTCTATCGCAGGTTTATTTAGGCAAAACATGCCCCTGGCAGCTAACTCTGCTCGCTCTCAAGCCATAACTGATGCCATAGCCTACTTTATTTGCAAAGATATTCAGCCCTACAGTATCATAGAGAATGAGGGATTTAAACAACTGGTCCACGTCTTGCACCCAAGGTATAAAATACCACAAAGGGCATTTTTTACTGACACACAAATTCCTGCTCTGTACATAAAAGTGAAAAAAGAGGTGATGGAATCCTTCAGTAATGCCAAACAAGTTGCTATCACTGTGGATGGCTGGACATCATGTGCCACTCATTCATATATCACAGTCACATCCCATCATATTGATAGTGAATGGAATATGAAAAACCATGTTCTACAAACAAGAATATATGATGAAGCCCACACTGGACAGAATCTGTCAGTTTTTCTGCGTGATGTTTGCTGTGAATGGAAACTTGAAGACAAGAAGCCTGCTTTAGTAACTGACAATGCTAGGAACATGCTACTGGCTGGAGCAGGTGCAGACATGGAGCCACACATCAAATGCATTGCTCACACTCTTAATCTGTCCTCCCAAAAAGCTCTCAAGGTTGAAACTGTTTCAGCACTGTTGGTTAAGATAAGGAAACTTGTAACATTCTTTCACAAAAGCCCCAAAGCCTGTGGAGCTCTACATGAAGTGCAAGCCCAGTTAAAACTAAAAGACCACAAGTTGATTCATGATGTCACCACAAGGTGGAACAGTTCCTTGGACATGATGGAGCATTTGTGGGAGCAGCAGGGTGCTGTGACTTTGACAACAAGGAAGATGAAGTCAAGGAGTCGAGGAGAGAACCTACCTGATCTCACTGAGGAGGACATTACCTTGATGCCTGAGATCATTAAGCTGCTGACACCACTGAAAACAGCAACCAAGTGTCTCAGTGAAGAAAAGACCTCCACTATTTCCATCATCGCCCCAATACTGGCCAAACTGCTGGAGCATTTTGATCCTGATGACAGTGACCTGCCAGTCATCTCTGAGATGAAAGATAAGTTTAGACAGGACTTCAGCACCCGTTACACATACATTCAAGACTTTCTGAGGAAAGCCTCAGCACTAGACCCCCGCTTCAAGGCACTGGAATTTCTGGATGATGACCACACCAGGGACACCGTATACCTGGGAATAACAGCTGAAGTGGAGAACATGGTAATATGCTCATTACATTTATTCTTATTCCTAAATTCATTCTGCCATGTCAAACTGATGTGTTTTATATGATTTAGTAAAATAAATGTAATTCTTTATATCTGCTCATTATTCTCAAGCAGAAGAGGATGGCAGGCTGAATGAAAGACAGGCAACCAACCCAGAGAATGAACAGATCTCCCACGGAGAGGAGGAAGATGAGGGTAAATGTTTGTTTTTATTCAAACATATTTTGATATAATATAGTTATTGTCAAATTGTATTAAATTTAATTATTTTTTTCTAGATGACGACCCAGAGCCTCCCATGAAGAAGTCAGCATTGGACCTGATGTTTGGAAGTTTCTCCTCTCCAAGAGCACAGAAGAAGAGTTCAAGAGAAAGAGCTAAGGAGGAAACTGCCAAGTACAGGGGGAGGGATTGTTTAGATCTGCATGGTGATGTGTTGCAGTGGTGGAAAAAGTGGATCTCCCTCTTTTGTCCAAATTGGCCAAAACCTACTTATCTATCCCTGCAACAAGTGTTCCATCTGAACGTGTATTCAGTACAGCCGGTGACATCGTGACTGCTCAGCGTAGTTTGCTACTCCCAGAACAAGTTGACCAGTTAATATTTCTTAAGAAAAACCTTACACTAAGCCATGTGAGGTAAATCATGAAGTGAAGAAAGGTGTTGGCACTTTTGCATTGTTTGATTGCCAGTTGATGTTTTTTGCTTACATGTTCCATTTATAATATAAATCATACTTTTTTCCTAAGTACACAGGAGTACTATGGACATTGCACTTTGAAAAGCAATACTTCTATTTGTGCACCTTAGTGAAAGTATTGTTTACAGCAGCTGCTACATGCTGCAATAATAGTTTTATTTTTACGTTGTTATTTAATTTTTATTTGTAAAATGGAATTAGAGCCATTTATGTTCACTACTCGGTCAACTGTGCACATTGTTAATACTGTTCATCTTATGTTTTATACGTTTTGTATGAATATAGATGGAGAATATAACCGAATAATTCAGTTGAATAAATTAATGCTCTGTCTGAATATACTGAATTATGCATTTTTTAATATTATGTATTGGTTTTGCTCCATTGAAAACAACCAGATGCATACATCCCTTAAATTGTTAGAGAGTAAAGTAGAATTGTGCTATCGAGTTAAGAAAACTGATGGGTAAGGCCAGTACATCCTCAAACCTCAACTAACTGTATCGAATGCTCACTTATCAAACCGAATCCTCATATAATTAAGTCATATCGTTATCAAATCATTTTTGAATCGCATCATATCGTGATCAGGAGTGATTTGTATCGCATCGTATCGACAAGGGGTTGACTAGTAATCACTAGTGTGTGTGTGTGTGTGTGTGTGTGTGTGTGTGTGTGTGTGTGTGTGTGTGTGTGTGTGTGTGTTCCGACTGCACAGATGGGTTAAAAGCGGAGGACAAATTTCGATTGGGGTGTAAAAATCACAATTGACGAAATATGGCACATTTTATAAGTCTGACCCATTGTGGCAGCACCCCCAACTGCCGTAGCCCACTTGAGGGCTCTCCCAGTAAGCAGTGACATAACGAAAGCAATCTTTGCAGCTTCAGAGGGAAAGGCTGTAGACAATGTAACCCAGGTGAAAGTACACATTGGTAATTAAATAATAATAATAATTAATAAATAAGAATAAATATTGAGTAGAAATGTATCATTTAAATAATTTATTTTAGTGGTATTAAAATGTCTAAAAAAGAGATAAATAGAATTTAAAACATTTTTTTTAATGGTTTTGGTCATTTATTTTATCATTGGTTGAAGTTGAAAGGTCATATCTATCAGCAAATCACCGCTTTGATAGTCGCTCTCTTTCGGAAGATTCTCGTGCAGAATCGAGAGGTAGCGGGAACGTACGACGTCGCATAGAGAGTATCTCAAGTAAAATTCAAGAAATAAGTGTATTTGTATATTTGACTATTTATTTTTGTCCATGTAAGTGTTTTATTTACCCTTCTGTCTATGTCGATAGACTGTGGTTTTGTTCATCGTTTTAGTTTTAACAACTCTGCGGAAGAAAATTAAAGGTTTTCGGAGCACGCATCCAGCGCGTGATCAGAAGAAATTGATGGCGAGCCACCAGAGCTAGGAGCTACCACTGGACTGTGTTGTGCTTCGAAAGACACGTTCGTTTTTCTCCAATACGAGGAGAGTGGGCATCGCCGTGAAGCCCGGGTGCTTCGGGTTTATTTATTTATATATATATATTTTTCCTTTTCTATCCCTACCGAGGATTTTTTCACCAACCGCGGTAAGACTGTTCTGAGTTTAACCGCTACTTTCACTGCTACGTATCACCTGAACTGCGCACGGAGTGCTCGCGCTGCTGAGTGAAAGGAGCGTTTTCATTTACTGCTGCTAACGGACTGTTTAGCGCTAAGGACTCGATCTAATGAACACTGATACAGTAACTGATACAGTAAGTTTTATGTCACGTACATAATTGAATGTGTAACTGTAAGGTTGATTGTTACTGCAATTTACTGATGTAAATGCTGGTTTTCTCATGTGGGCTTAGTAAGATGCTCAATGTTTTGTTTGGTTGTAATAACTTACTCATAGAGGGAAATACCAAATGTTTGATTTAACCATAACAGAATAGGCCTAAGTTGATTAATATTAATGATGGATAATTAAAAGAATAAAAACTAGTTATATAAAATAACTGCAAATTAACACTAAAACCGTATTAAGAGCTCAGCTGAAATACTAACTAAAACTAGCTAAGTTAAACAGGGTTCGCACGGTCATGAAAAACCTGGAAAAGTTATGGAATTTGAAAATAGCGATTTCCAGGCCTGGATAAGTTTTGGAAAAACTAAAAATACTCAAATGTTTTGGAAAAGTCATGGAAATTTGCTTGACACAATAAATATATGTCGATAACCGGAAGAAAAAATAAACATATATAATATAGCCATGTTTTTTCTTTGTGCGGACCACTAACGTAACTTCACAGGTTAGTTCGCTACGTTAGCGTTGGACTCCAAGCGGAGCTGTATTGTACTTTGATGACGTGTAAATCAGCGTAATGCTGGTAAATGCCGATTCAACTATGGCTGCTTCAGTTGGACAAATACAAGCTATGGCTTGAGAAAGACAAGGACACGGGGCATGCAAAATGTGCACTGTGTGGTTAACCAACTGGTTAACGTTGGGGTTAGAGACTGAAAAGTCCGACGCAAAGCAGTTTTCGTCGTTAAGCGCGAACCTAGATTTAGACACGCCTTGATCGTAAACACAGAATAGAAAAAAACTAACAACGTTCTCGTGCGTACAGCGTGAGAAAGAGCGACCGCGTTGCCGAGATGGGCTGCGTTGGAGGCTGTGCTGCTTCAGCTTATCGTACACAACACTACACAACACAACACTCCACTACACTCCACAACACTCCACAGTGCTGCCACTGCACCTCTACGCACCGCGCGAAATTAAGAAAAGTCGGTCATAACTCGTCCGTCGTTAACCAGACCCGTCGGTAAGCGGGAACTCACCGGCTTTTAGCCCGGATACGGCTTATAGCTACAACATTTTCCATTAAAAAAAACTTAGATGCGGCTTATATTGATATTGAAAATACGGTAAATGTTTATTTTTTCAATTAAACCATGTGTCTTTTCATTAATTGATGATATACTGTGGAATTTTAGCCTGGATTTTTTCTTATTTTTCGTGTCTACACATATGTTTAGAGAATGTACAGTCATTGAAATTTGTCTGAAAGTCATGGAAAAGTCATGGAAAAGTCATGGAAATTAGTTGTCAAAAAAGTGTATGAACCCTGATTTAAGGGATCTCTTGCATTTGTATGCTATTGTTTTTCTATATTATATGTGTCACGTATGGCCTCGCCCCCTCCCTTGGCTGTCACTCCGGGTTCCCTCATGTCTGTGTTCCCTGCCTGTTTCTCCCGCCCCGCTCGTTTGTCTCCGTGATTCCTTGTTTGTTACCACGCCCCCGTGTCATTGCCACCTGTCCCTAGTTTAGTGTCAATGTATAAAAGTTCCAGTATTTCCCCAGTCTAGTATCCGTGGTTTTGTCTATCCGTCGGTTCGTGCGTTGTTCTGTCAGCCTGTTTAAATTCCTAGTCCGTGAGTCTTCCCTGTTCTTGTTTCAAGATGTTGGTTCATGTTTCGTGTCTGGATTGCCTGCCTGCTATGACCCCTGCCTGTTTGTACGACTCTGATTTTGGTATTCCCTTTATTAAATCTCGCTCATCTCAGCAATTGTGTCCGTCCTCTCGCTCCGCTGTGCGAGCAGCGTTACAATATGTTGTGCCTGTGATGTCTTGAAGGATCCTTTCCTTAGTAATACATACTACTATTGACTATTTTTCGTAACTTTGATAAAGCCAGCAATTCTAAACGTAACTTTTGGTCTGTGGTGTTTTCTCTATTTTTCTTGTTAATTATTCTTTAACTCAACTCAACTCAACTTTATTTATATAGCACTTTACAAAACAGCATCAGCTGAACCAAAGTGCTTTACAGAGTGTGCAATTAGTTAAAAGACAAGAAGAGCAAAATACAATAAAAACACAGACCACTATAAATATTCTAATACATACTATTTAAAACAACACCTCATAAAATACCCAAGTCTCATGTGGAGTTAAAAGCCAAGGAATAAAAATGTGTTTTAAGACGAGTTTTAAAAACAGTGAGAGATGGGGCCTGTCTAACATGGATAGGTAGGTCGTTCCACAGTTTAGGTGCAGCAGTTGAAAAGGCTCGATCCCCTCTGAGCTTGCGCTTTGCCCTCGGCACCTTCAGGAGCAACTGGTCAGCTGACCTGAGGCACCGAGTGGGAGCGTGTGGATGTAGAAGCTCAGAGAGGTAAGGTGGGGCAAGACCATTTAATGCCTTAAAAACAAATAAAAGAATCTTAAAATGAATTCTAAAATGCACGGGCAGCCAGTGGAGGGAGGCCAGAACAGGAGTTATGTGCTCCCTCTTACACACTCCAGTCAGCAGTCTGGCAGCAGCATTCTGTACCAACTGGAGCCGCTTGAGGGAGGACTGGCTAACTCCAAAATAAAGTGCATTACAGTAATCCAGCCGTGATGTAATAAATGCATGGATTACTGTTTCAAAGTGCTCACGTGGGAGGATATTCTTCACCTTAGCCAGCTGCCTCAGTTGGAAAAAGCTGGACTTCACTACTGCACCGATTTGCCTATCCAATTTAAAATCACTGTCCATTTTAAAACCCAGATTACAAATGGTTGACTTCTTATATGATGACAAGGGGCCCAGGTCAACAGGGGGGACTTCACAGGGACCACTGGGACCAAACATCATTACTTCAGTCTTGTTTTCGTTAAAATTTAAAAAGTTTAATGCCATCCAGGCTTTAACGTCTTCAAAACATAAAAGCAGTGTTTTAAAAGAACATGCATCGTTTCTCTTCAGTGGCATGTAAATCTGGCTGTCATCGGCATAACAATGAAAGGAGACGCCATGTTTTCTAAAAATGGAACCCAGAAAGAGGAGATAAAAAGAGAAAAGGAGAGGTCCTAAAATTGAGCCTTGAGGAACACCGTATAAAAGGGGAGCTGAGGATGATTCAGAGCCAGCATAACTTACGCTCAGAGTTCTGTCTGTCAAGTATGACTTTAGCCACTCCAGTGCAATGCCACCAATGCCCACTATGTGCTGCAGCCGAGAGATTAAAATATTATGATCCACCGTATCAAAAGCTGCAGTAAGATCGAGTAAAATGAGAATCACATGCTCACCCGAGTCAGTTGATAAAAGAATATCATTAAATACCCTAATCAATGCAGTTTCTGTACTATGTAGGGTTTTAAAACCAGACTGAAAAACCTCAAGGATTTTGTGCTCGTCCATAAAAAATTTTACTTGGGTATAAACAATTTTCTCTAAAATCTTAGAAATAAAGGGCAGCTTGGAAATGGGCCTATAGTTAGACAGAGCGGTCTGATCAAAGCCAGGTTTTTTGAGCAGGGGCTGCACTTCTGCATGTTTAAAACTCACAGGTACAACACCGGAGGACAGACTGCTGTTTATAATGGCCAGGACCTGCTGCCCTATGCTTGTAAAAATCTTTTTTAAAAAGTGAGGAGGCACAGCATCCCGAGAAGAACCTGAGGGATTTAAATGTTCCACCACATGCTGTAGTTCTGACAGTGTCACAGGCTCAAACCTATCAAACACAACCAGACAAGAAGCAGAGACAGATGGGTCAGAGACAGGAGCAGAGATAAGTGCTCTTGCAGTGGTGATCTTGTCGATAAAAAAGTGCAGAAAGTTTTCACACAATTCCGGTGATGTTTCCACACAAGTTGGCTGTGGAGGTTTAAGAACAGAGTCAATAGTCTTAAAAAACACACGTGGGTTTTGTCGGTTTGCCATAATAATATTTGACAGGTGTTCTCGCTTAGCTTCCTTTATGATGTCCTGATAAGAGCGCCAGCAGTCCTGTAAAATCTGAAATGATACGTGCAGCTTGTCCTTCTTCCATCTGCGTTCAGCTCTGTGACATTCCCGTTTTGCTGCACGAGTTCTGTCACTGAACCAGGGCTCAGGTTTAACTTTAGGCTGTATGGCCCTCAATGGAGCCACTGAGTCCAGTATAGAACATACGGAGGAGTGAAACCAGGAGCTGAGCTCCTCTGTGTCAGTACAGACTGAGTCAGGAGGGGGACAAAGCTGATTAAAAGCCGTAGAGAAGCGATCGGCAGTGAGGGGGTTAAAACTCCGGCGGAGCCGAGCAGAGGTAAAAGACTTAATAGTGGCAGTGGATAAAACAACATCAAATAAAATAGGCATGTGATCCGAAAAACCACAATCACAGATCTCTAGGTTTGACACTGACAAACCATGAGCGAGAACGAGATCTAATGTATGCCCACTAGGGATGTGGAGATTCATCGATTCACATCGGTGAATCGGTACACATGTCTGCGATGCGACTGCATCGGTAGATTCAACGTGCATCGAGTTTAATTTGCGGGCGAATTCACGATGCATCGCCTTCAGTGAGGCGGTCACGCAATCTGCAAACAATGCCGTGGGGCTAAATACGTTAGTAGCACAATGAACCTGGCGACACGCATGAAAAGACGGCACGGTGTGGACATCTCTGCGGCCGCTACCCCCTCGTAACCCCCCCGCTTAACAACTTACGTTCGTGAGTGTGTCGCATCGCATCGCATTTGTATCGCATCGCATCGACAAGGGGTTTCAGAGTATTGCAGTTATATCGCATCGTTGGCAGTGTATCGAGATGTGTATCGAATCTAGCTTAGTGGTGACGATATACATCCCTAATGTCCATGTTCGTGTGTGGGGCCGGACACACACTGCACTAAATTAAAAGAGTCAATGATGCTTAAAAAGTCCTTCACCAGCGGTTTATCAGGACAGCACACATGAATGTTAAAATCCCCGACAATAAGAACGCGGTCATATTTAGGCATGAGCTCTGCCATAAAATCCGAAAAATCAGTGATAAAATCCTTGTTGTATTTTGGGGGTCTGTAAATGACCGCACACAGCACCGGGTCAGAGCGACCCACCTCAAATAAAGACACTTCAAAGCTGGAGAAGGACGATGTTACAGAGCGCTGTTTGCATTTAAAGTCATTCCTGTAAACAATCGCTGTTCCTCCTCCACGGCCAGAAGTCCTCGGGGAATTAAAATATTTCCATCCATCTGGTAAAAGTTCATTTAGAGCGGTGTACTCACCGGCGCTGATCCAGGTCTCAGTTACACACAGAAAATCCAGGCTTTTTGAGCTAATAAAATCCCTTAGGATAAAAGTTTTGTTTGCCAGCGATCTGGCGTTTACCAGACCAATCCTGGCAGGAGCTGTGGCCTGTGGTTCAGCGAGGCCTGTGACCCTGGGCAGTGTCCTCAGGTTACGAGGATTTCCCCCGCGCTGACAGCGCCGAGGAAAACTGGTGTGGCGGGAATGGAAACCCTCATCCAAGCCGGTCACAGGTATCAGACAGGTGTCGATGGGCTCCGGGACACAAATAATGGAAGATGTAATCCATGACCTATCCGGGAAATGGATATGGAGTGTACCAGCCAGACCTTCAGCTTCACCAGCTGACCGCTGCGTTTACCACGATGGCGGCGGCAACGCTTACGCCGGGGTGATTGAGCCAGAAACCGGTAGAGGTGGGTCGGGATTTCTGATAGGAGCGGGGGTAGATTTTCCTGTCTACCGCGACTAAAAGTAATTTTGTCATCGACATTATGTTTAAGATCCATGAGGGCTTGGCGATCATACACAAACAGAGACGTTATTTGAGTAAAACTAAAACTTAATAACAGTACAAACATTAACCAACGCGGGAGTACCAGACGGCCTGCCAAACACACCGGCGCCATCTTGGAAGTTTAACCAATTACTGCTCTCGTACGAACCTAATTCTGGTCCAAATAATAGTAACTTCTGTTAATATCTGTAGCAAGTGCTACATAAACTTTGGCGAGCCAGCCAGGAGTGGTTTTGTGTTAAAATAAAGATAATTATTGATCAAAGTAAACGTAATTAAGCACCCAGACCTAAGCTAGATCAAGTCCGGCCAAAATGGAGGTAGTTGACAGAGAAAACATTAAAGTGCCAAACTCAGTCATTATTAGTGGGCTAACAGAAACAGCAAGATGAGGAGGTCACTGACTTCTTGAAAAAAATATGGGCATATAGCAAGAGTTATTAGAATAGATGATCCTGACTCCCCATATCACAAACATGCCATTGTAGAGTATGATAGTGGAGCTGCAGTCACCGCCTTAGAACCAATACTCCCCCATAGCTATAATAGCCCAAGTGAAGTCACCTTCCACATCAAAGCCCTGTCAAGTGAGTACATTCCCGCTGCGACTGAGAGTGCCACTCAGAGTTTCCTAAGTGAACTGCAGAAAGTAGCAAGATTAAGTAGAAAATCATATGAAGACATCCTGCGAGAACAGCTACTGAGATGCAGTGGAACTGGAGCACCTGTGAGCCCAGAGCCTGTAAAAGAACATGACACAGAGTTACCCAATATGGGGGCTCAGAGCGTCGAAGCACCACCAGTGATGGCTCAGCCGCAAGCAGCCGAACGTGTCCCTCATGATAAGACAGCAGGGCAAGCTGAATTCCACCATGACCCAATAAAGTCACTGATATTCAGGAATGCCAAAGAAAATGAAGTTCCCCCTGCTGCCATGAGCTATGTTAATCCACCAGAGGTGCAACGCATGGTCGTCGAGCATGTGGTGAGAAGCGAAGCCCCAATGTCATTGATGAATGCATCATTTAGACTGAGACAGTTTTCAGGCAAATTCCCCTGTCCGAGTCACGAGACAGACTTCGACACATGGCGGAACAACGCTGAACTCATTCTCAAGGATCCAGTTCTGTCTGACTTGCAGCGATCCAGGAAGATATTAGACAGTCTAATGCCACCGGCATCTGATGTGGTGAAGTCCTTAGGCCCAAATGCCTTGCCAACTGCCTACCTCAACCTCTTAGAGTCAGCCTATGGGACAGTCGAAGATGGAAGTGAGCTTTTTGCTGTGTTCCTCAGCACGTTTCAAGACTCTGGAGAGAAGCCCTCCCAGTATTTACATAGACTTCAAACAGTTCTTGCCAAAGCACAGAAGAGAGGAGGTGTATCGGCTGATGGAGTTGATGGGCACCTACTGCATCAGTTCTGCCGTGGGTGCTGGGACAATGTCTTGATAGCTGACCTCCAGCTTGAGCGCAAGAGAGACACACCCCCTCCCTTCTCAGAGTTGCTATTGCAGCTTCGTGTGGAAGAAGATAGGCAGAGTGCAAAGGAATCTCGCAAGAAGAAACATCTTGGTGCAGTGAAGCAAAAAAACAATGTACATCTGTTAGCTACAAGCTCTGCTGAAAATTCCCAAACAGCACAGAATGATGTTGCTGAAATGAGGAAGCTGGTCACAGAGCTGCAGAGTCAACTTGCTCAGTTAAAGACACAGAAAGCTGAGTCTAGTGAGCCTTCCCCTGAAGCTGTTGTCATGGAATTAAAAAAACAAGTGGCAGAGCTTCAGAGTCAGCTCACAGGCAGAAGAGCTCAAGCACCACGGAAGACCCAGGCCAATGCACCAAAGCCAGGTGCAAAACGCCAACCAAAGAACAAGCTGCCAGACAATCCCCCAGCTGTTAACCATCGGCCTAATAACAGACCAAGGCCATGGTATTGCTTTCAGTGTGGTGAAGATGGACATATTGCCACTACGTGTCCAAATGAACCAAACCCGCCATTAGTAGCAGCCAAGAAAGAACAGCTGAAAGGGAAACAGTCTCTCTGGGACAGCAAGAATGATCCTGCTTTTTCTCAGCATTTAAACTGAATTCAGCTCTCATTGTGGGGCAAATTAGAGCTGAAACGAGTAATGACAGTCCCACTTCTGAAATTGGACATAGACATACACGATTCGGTGACATGAGAATTCCAAAAGGATTGATAGGAGCGAAATACACTGCTACACGTATTCATTGATGGACAGTCCTGTAACTGCTTACTTGACACCGGATCCCAAGTGACTACAGTGTCGCAATCATTCTTTGAGAGCAACCTCGCTCACTTGAAGATCCATCCCCTGAACGACCTGTTAGATGTAGAGGCTGCGAATGGTCAAACTGTACCCTATTCAGGTTTTATTGAAATTAACATTACCTTCCCGAAGTCCTGTTTTGGGTCTGAAATTTCCGTGTCAACACTTGCATTAGTTGTTCCGAATACAAGATCAAATACACAGTCCCAACTCCTGATAGGTACCAACACCTTGGACTTGGTGTATGAGAACTGCTGCAGTGTAAACACTGATCTTCGAGCCCTTCCATATGGGTACAGAGTTGTCCTGAAAGTAATGCAGCAGAGAAACAAGCAAAGAGAAGACAGTAGCTTGGGACTAGTAAGGTTACCAGGAAAGGAACCGAGAATCATCCCTGCTGGACAAAGCTGTGTCATAGAAGGACTAGCCCACATTAACAGCCAAGCTCTAGACCGATGGGTTGTGATCGAACCCCCTTTTTCATCCTTGCCTGGAGGCTTGCTAGCCACAAGCTGCCTGCTCACCTTACCTGACAATACACCTAGAAAACTACCAGTTGTCCTGCGCAATGAGTGTAAGCATGACATTATTATTCCAGCCAAGAGTGTCATAGCTGAAATACATGCCCTGAAGGAAGTAGTTTCAAGCAAGCAAAGCCCTGCTAAGCCAGCACACCCCAGCCTCCCAGAGTCCCTGAAAAGTGTAAACTGAACTTGAACTTCGATGGCTCTCCACTTTCATCTGATCAGATAGAGGAGATAAAGAAGAAGATGTGTGCAATGCCCGAAGTGTTTGCTCTACACGATTTAGACTTTGGTCGAACCAATAAAGTCAGACATCAGATCAAATTGAGCGATGAAACTCCCTTCAAGCACCGACCTCGACCGATACGTCCGCAAGATCTTGACGCAGTCCGGAGACACCTTCAAGAGCTAAGTGAAGCAGGGGTAATCCATGCATCAGAGTCACCCTTCTCTTCACCCATTGTGGTGGTTAGAAAGAAGAACAGAGATGTGAGGCTCTGCATTGATTACCGTAAGCTAAACCTCCAAACCATCAAGGATGCATACGCACTGCCTAACCTGGAGGAAACCTTTTCTGCACTCACAGGCTCTAAGTGGTTCTCTGTACTGGACCTGAAGTCTGGTTATTATCAGATCAAGGTAGAAGAAACTGACAAACCCAAAACGGCCTTCGTTTGTCCATTGGGGTTCTGGGAGTTTAATAGGATGCCCCAGGGGATTACTAATGCTCCCAGTACTTTCCAGAGGCTGATGGAGCGGTGCATGGGAGACATCAATCTCAAAGAAGTCCTGGTGTTCCTGGATGATCTGATAGTATTTTCAGACACTATTGAAGAGCATGAGAAGCGTCTTCTTCATGTCCTGAGCCGCTTGAAGGAATACGGGTTGAAACTCTCCTTGGAGAAGTGCAAATTCTTCCAAACATCAGTTCGGTACACTGTAAAAAATTTCAAGTCTCACCAACTAAAAAAATCTTAGTGACCCGTTGCACCTAATTTTTTTAGTTGGTCTAATTTAAGCTCTGCAAATTGCAAATTTTAAGTTCTGCTGACAACTACAGAATTCAGTCTAATTAAAGAAAATAAGTTGAGCCAACAAAATGTTATATATTAACCAAATACACCTAGTGAGTCCAACAAAATGTTTTATGTTGTTCCAGCTACAATTGTTTAGTTCAGGTAATTATTCATTAGTATACAAGTTGCCTGAACTATACACTTTATGCTTTACGAAGTAAATTCAAAATATACAGAAGATAATTAAGTAATTGTGCATTTTATTTGCATGTCAAAAAGTAAACATAAAATATTACCAAACGGGCATATGAGAGCTGCTTTATAAATGTAATAAAAATCGAAACGTCGTCGAGTCATGAGGACAAGAATGAGCCATGACACCAACATTAGCTCAATGCTATTTTATTAGCAATACGCTAACGGCAACAACACACTGGTTCTAAGGGAGGGGGGACACTAACACGCATACAACACACATCCAGGGAAACGGGAGAACTGACCGCGGAGCTGTATGTGGTTGGAAAAAGTATCTAAAAAAGTACTTAATTAGAAATCAATTGGGCTTCAGCAAATGCTTAATTACTATGCAGTTCTAGCTAGCTAGGTAGCTAACGTTAGTCCGCATGCTAACAGTTTGCCGACGTGAGGTAGTTAAATTCCAAACGGACAGTTAATGCGTGACGGTTAATTAACCGTTAATCGGTAGCTTGTCCTTGCCAACCACAACAGTATTAACACTAACATTACTAAACTCATAGCAAACTGAAACACTGAAAAACAACTTGTCGGCTTAGCTCTAGTTTTGATAACTATACGTTTGGAAAATATGTTGAAATACGACCTAGTTCAAAATTTAAACTCAACAAACACCACCAAGTTAGTTGTGTTAGCTTAGTAAAGATCCACATTAACTTCACTCAGTGAACGTTTAAAGTCCTCTAGATAAACGGTGAAACGCTGGGTCTTCATTTTAGTTTTGGTGCAGAAGGCGCCAAGAAAATCTTCTCTCGAGCATGCGCATTAGTTTCACCACTACCACTATTGCTCGCCCAACACAGTTTTTTACTTTGGACTTGACATGTTGACTGAGAACCATAATGCTCATTCACTGAACACAAAATATTAAGTTGAATGGTAAAAATGCAGCAGCTGATGGCACAACTCGTTTTTTGTTTTTGGAGTAACTATTTTTATGTTTCATGCTTTGCCCACATAAATTTTTATATTCACAGAACATAAGCAAACAAAGATTTTTTACAGTGTACTTAGGACATGTAGTGTCCGAGAATGGTGTCGAAACTGACCCTGAGAAAATTAAGGCTTTAAAGACCTGGCCTAGCCCAACGAACCTGAAAGAGCTACGCTCATTTTTAGGATTTGCTGGGTATTACCGGCGTTTTATCCAGAACTACTCAAAGATCGTAAAGCCACTTAACGACCTCACTGTTGGGTACCCACCACTCAGAAAGACTGACAAGCAGAAAAAGACCAGTGGTGAGTACTTCAAGCAGAGAGAGCCGTTTGGAAAGAGATGGACGTGTACCTGCCAGACCGCGCTCGAGACAATCATTGACAAACTCACTACTGCCCCTATATTGGGATTTGCCAACCCCAAACTGCCGTATGTATTGCATACAGATGCAAGTACAACTGGACTTGGGGCAGCGCTCTACCAGCAGCAGGAGGGAGTCATGCGAGTCATCGCATATGCCAGCCGTGGTCTGTCGAAGAGCAAATCCCGTTACCCAGCTCATAAACTGGAATTTCTCGCACTGAAGTGGGCTGTATCAGAGAAGTTTGCGGACTACCTATATGGTGTCTCTTTTACAGTTGTTACAGACAGCAATCCTTTAACTTACCTGCTCACCACAGCTAGGTTGGATGTGACGAGCTATCGCTGGCTGTCTGCCCTCTCCAACTTCAGATTCCAGCTCCAGTACCGAGCAGGGAAACGGAACCTTGATGCCGATGGCCTCTCACGACGTCCGCATGCTGAACCTGTCAATGACTTGGTATCTCAGAAAGAAGAGGAGCGGATTCGTCAGTTTGTTCACCATCACTTACCTGAGTGATGAGTTCACTCGTCTTTCTACCAAGACTGTTAGTGCAGTTTGTGAGAAGCATCTAGTCTGCCCCCCTGTGGGAACCAGCGAGAGAAGTCCCAGCATCTCTCTTGTCACATCTCTTGCCATGACGGCTACAGCTGTTCCTGAGAGCTTGGAGAGCTGCGATGGTTTTCCTACCATTCCCAGTGTATCAGAGGAGGATTTGCGACAACTACAGAAAGCAGATCCTGCCATCTGTGAAATCCTCCATTTGATGGAGACTGGGGAAACACCCTCTCCAGCTGTCAGGAGAGAGCTGCCCGATCTTCCCATCTACTTGCGAGAGATGAACAAGCTGGAGTTGAGAGATGACATCCTCTACAAGAAAAGTCAGATTTGTGATGAAATTCACTATCAAATAGTCTTGCCTGAGAAGTATAGAGACATGGTCTTGACAAGCCTTCACAATGACATGGGTCATTTAGGTTTTGACCGAACCCTGGACCTCACCAGATCCAGATTCTTCTGGCCAAGAATGGCCAATGATGTTGAGAAGAAGATCAAGAGTTGCGGCCACTGTGTTTGTCGTAAAGCCCTGCCAGAGAAGGCAGCACCTTTAGTGAACATCCAAGTTACCAGACCTCTGGAATTAGTCTGCATGGACTTTCTTTCCATCGAACCAGATTGGAGTAACACCAAGGATGTACTTGTGATAACGGATTACTTTACGAAATATGCAGTGGCAATCCCGACTCCGAATCAGAAAGCTCGAACAGTGGCCAAGTGCCTTTGGGAAAGCTTTATAGTCCACTATGGGTTTCCTGAAAAGCTGCACAGCAATCAGGGCCCAGACTTTGAATCAAAGACAATCTGAGAACTCTGTGAGCTGGCGGGCATATACAAAGTTAGAACAACACCCTACCATCCCAGGGGAAACCCTGTTGAGAGATTTAATCATACCCTCTTAAGCATGCTTGGAACTCTCAGAACTGAAGACAAGACCCACTGGCGAGACTTTGTAAAGACCCTAGTGCACGCTTATAATTGCACTAAACATGACACAACCGGGTTCACGCCCTACGAACTTATGTTTGGGCGCCAGCCCCGGTTGCCCATTGATCTTGCCTTCAATGTTCCTTTGAACCACAAGGAGCAGAAGTCTCACTCCCAGTATGTACGAACCTTGAAAGATCACCTTCAGGAGAGTTACCAACTTGCTCAAACAAATGTTGCCAAAGCAGCAGAAAGGCACAAAGTCAGGTTCAACAGACGTGTCACTGAATCTACCTTGGATGTGGGTGACAGAGTGCTTGTTAGAAATGTACGCCTACGAGGAAAGCACAAGTTAGCGGACAAGTGGGAAGAAACTGTGTATGTCGTTGTGAGTCGAAAGGGTGATCTCCCAGTCTACTCCGTCAAGCCCGAGAACAAAGACGGTCCTCTCAGAAAGTTGCACAGGGACCTCCTGCTACCCTGTGGTTTCCTGCCCGTTTCTAACAATGAACCTCCTACTGTGCCTAAACCTCGAAGGCCCAGCACCCGTCAACGTCCAGACTCTGACTCTGCTGAACAAGAGCCAGAGCCCAACTCTGATGAAGAGGATGACGTTGTCTATTCCTTTAAGGATCCAGTCGTTGGAACCACAAGGTCCACACAGGAAATTGTTGTGCCTGTACCTCCTGGAGGAAAGACCCGCTCTCCTGTTGTACTTATCTGTCCAGATCCTGCAGTTTCCTGCAGCATCCCAGAAGAACTGGGTCAATCTCCATCAGAAAACTTACCTTCATTGGAAATACAACACAGCCCTGAGGTGGAACCTGTGATTGCAAACGACCAACCTGGAAGAGAGAACTTGCATGAACCGTCAGCAGATCAACCTGTTGAAGAACCTGGAAGAGAGAAACTACATGAACAGTCAGCAGACCAACCTGTTGAAGAAAGAGATCCTGTAACAACTACAGTTGATGCTGGAAACTTACCTGAGCATCAGAATGACACAGAGACTTATGAATTACAAGATGGTCAAGAAGATGATGAAGACCAGAGTGAACTGAGAAGGTCTACAAGACGAAGAGAACCCCCCAGGAAACTGACATATCCCGAGTTAGGGAATCCCTTAGTAGCCATTGTCCAAAACTTATTCCAATCTTTGAGTTCAGCCATTTCTCATTCCTTGTTAGAGCCTACGTTAACCCAACTACCTGAGCCAAAAGTAGTGTAAACCCTTTTATTCATGCAATGGGACTTGCATAGATTTAAGAGGGAGGGTGTAACCTAGGTGAAAGTACACATTGGTAATTAAATAATAATAATAATTAATAAATAAGAATAAATATTGAGTAGAAATTTATCATTTAAATAATTTATTTTAGTGGTATTAAAAATGTCTAAAAAAGAGATAAATAGAATTTAAATCATTTTTTTTATGGTTTTGGTCATTTATTTTATCATTGGTTGAAGTTGAAAGGTCATATCTATCAGCAAATCACCGCTTTGATAGTCGCTCTCTTCCGGAAGATTCTCGTGCAGAATCGAGAGGTAGAGGGAACGTACGACGTCGCATAGAGAGTAGCTCAAGTAAAATTCAAGAAATAAGTGTATTTGTATATTTGACTATTTATTTTTGTCCATGTAAGTGTTTTATTTACCCTTCTGTCTATGTCGATAGACTGTGGTTTTGTTCATCGTTTTAGTTTTAACAACTCTGCGGAAGAAAATTAAAGGTTTTCCAGTGCGTGATCAGAAGAAATTGATGGCGAGCCACCAGAGCTAGGAGCTACCACTGGACTGTGTTGTGCTTCGAAAGACACGTTCGTTTTTCTCCAATACGAGGAGAGTGGGCATCGCCGTGAAGCCCGGGTGCTTCGGGTTTATTTATTTATATATATATTTTTTTCCTTTTCTATCCCTACCGAGGATTTTTTCACCAACCGCGGTAAGACTGTTCTGAGTTTAACCGCTACTTTCACTGCTACGTATCACATGAACAGCGCACGGAGTGCTCGCGCTGCTGAGTGAAAGGAGCATTTTCATTTACTGCTGCTAACGGACTGTTTAGCGCTAAGGACTCGATCTAATGAACACTGATACAGTAACTGATACAGTAAGTTTTATGTCACGTACATAATTGAATGTGTAACTGTAAGGTTGATTGTTACTGCAATTTACTGATGTAAATGCTGGTTTTCTCATGTGGGTTTAGTAAGATGCTCAATGTTTTGTTTGGTTGTAATAACTTACTCATAGAGGGAAATACCAAATGTTTGATTTAACCATAACAGAATAGGCCTAAGTTGATTAATATTAATGATGGATAATTAAAAGAATAAAAACTAGTTATATAAAATAACTGCAAATTAACACTAAAACCTTATTAAGAGCTCAGCTGAAATACTAACTAAAACTAGCTAAGTTAAATTAACTAGAGATTAGAGATTTAAAGAAAAATTTGGTTTCTTAATTTAAGGGATCTCTTGCATTTGTATGCAAATGTTTTTCTATATTATATGTTGTGCCTGTGATGTCTTGAAGGATCCTTTCCTTAGTAATACATACTACTATTGACTATTTTTCGTAACTTTGATAAAGCTGGCAATTCTAAACGTAACTTTTGGTCTGTGGTGTTTTCTCTATTTTTCTTGTTATTCTTTATCCAATTACTGCTCTCGTACGAACCTAATTCTGGTCCAAATAATAGTAACTTCTGTTAATATCTGTAGCAAGTGCTACAGCAACATGCTGAAATACAATGAGCATTGCAACAGAGACCCAGAGACCCATCATACTTATCAGGGATTGCTAGACACACAGGGGCAGAGTGCCCCAGACTAGGGTCTGAAACAGGGGGAGGGGGAACAGGCGGCGGCGAGGGCTGAGGTACAGCTGGCTGGGCAGGAGAAAGGGAGAGACCTTGTAGTGTGCGAGACAGGCCATCGACTGTGGACACTAGTTGGTTGAGTAGTTGTTCATGACTTCCCAGCATGCGTCCCTGGTTCATCACTGCAGCTTGGAGCGCTGACAGTCCTGCTGGATCCGGTGCAGGCGAAATATTCTGTAAAGGTGGTGAACCCAAGGGGGAAGAAGGATCCATAAGCAGGCTTAAGACTTGTTTTAATATGGAAAAAACTGTGAACAGTGGTCCCAAAAGTGGACTACCCCATAGGGAAGGTAGGCAGCAGCACAAGAGGGCGAGGCAAAAGGGAGAATCAAAAAACCAGGCAGCTAATAGTCAAAAACCAGAAAAGACTTCAGAAGGGCAGACAGAGGTACAAAAAGGGCTAGGCTAAAAGGAGGATAGGCCAATGCAAGGATCAAAAAACCAGAGTCACAGTCAGAGTAATACAAGAATAAGGCTTGGTAGAGACACTCTGAGAGGCAATACTTCGCACTGGTGTGTTGTATACAGAGTCCTTAAGTAGGGTGTGGTGAGTGGTATATTGGAGTCAGGTGTGCTGGTTAATATTCCGGTGATGGCACCCTCTGGCGCTCAAGGGTGTGATTGCCATTCCTGACACATTCAAAGTGGATATGACCGTGTCAGTTACAAACCACTCCAACGCAATTCTGTTTGTAATACACTAACTACAGAAATATGTGATTTAGTGAGTAAACAAATAGAAGCGAGCCTTGTTCATGGGCGTATAGCAGAGCTTAGAAAGGAAAGAGTATGGATGATTTTAAATAGAGAAGAATATAAATGTATTTTTGGCAGAACAAACACTGAAAGTGTCTTCTCAGAAGTACCGGAAGGGTTAGAAAATGTGTCTGTGGTCAATTCAGCCTCTAGTAAGCGAGCAGATGCAGAGGCAGATCTTGCAGCAGTCAGAACATGCAAAGTCTATGAAGGAGATACAAGCTCAACAGACTAAACTCAGTAAGCTGGAATGTGACTGGAAACTCCATGAGACACAGATGGTCGAAATCAAGCACAAACAAGTGGAAGTGGAACTAAAGCTAGAGGAGGAGAAAACAAGTCTGAAAATGATGCAAGCACATATGGCTGTTAAGGTGGCTGCAGCTTGGGTTCGAACATAAAATAAATTTGAAGGCGAGGTGGAGTGTCCAGGTAGAGAGCTCTGCGGTACTGTTCCTATTAGAACCCCATCTGTTATGAATACTAGCAGACCAGTAAGCAAATGAGTCATATAATCATAACCACAAGTATCTTCTCAGTTCAACAGTCGGCTTGGCTGAAGCAATTGTAAGCTCTCTAAGCTTAAATTGTCTCCCTGTTCCCGAACCAATTGGGTTCACTGGAGATCCTTTGACGTTTGTTGATTTTAAGATGTAATTTCTGACTTTAATTGGCAGAAAACCTATCTGCTGGTGAGATGATGATCTTTCTGAAAGGTTACCTTGCAGGAGAGGCACGTAAAGCCGTAGAAGGGTTCTTTTATCAAAGCTCTGAAGATGCATACATGGTTGCCTGGGCTGTTTTAGAGGATAGATATAGAAACCCATTTGTTATGCAAAGGGCCTTTCGAGACAAACTTATGAAATGGCCTAAGATTAGCTTGACTGATTCTTCTGCGTTGAGATTTTGCAGATTTCTTATAGGGCTGTGTGCAAGCCATGCCTCATGTTAAGACTTGCTCTTTTAAACGACTGTGAGGAGAATAAGCTTTTGAAAAAACTGCCAGATTGGATGATGCGAAAATGGAGTAGGATCATTGTAGAAGTTGATGCATTAGGAGTATATCCAGCCTTTAACCGCTTCAGAGTTTGTATTGAAGGAAGCTTGCATAGCCTGCAACCCTATTGCCTCTCCCTTCTTGCCGAGCTTTAGACCAGCAGACAAGAGGCCACATAAAAAAGCAAAGGCCCTTTGCACAAGTGCCCAAACAAAAGATCACAAGTTAAATATCTGAGACAGTGGGTCTGCATTTAGACCAAGGCAACTGTGTACCATCTGCAAAGATGAGTTTCATGGTATTGCCCAGTATTTGCAGCAAAGTCTATGGGAGAAAAAAAAGGGTGTTTATATCAAAATCATCTTTGCTTTGGATGTTTACGTAAGGGCCATATCACTAAAGACTGTAGGACAAAACATGCATGTGGGGTGTGTGGCCGTCACCATCCGACTTGTTTGCACGAAGAGAGAGAGAGAAACCCTGGGGAGGTTACAATGACTGATTCTGCAATCACATAAGGGCAAATGTTCCAGGACATTCATAAGGTCAATTCTCATGCGATGATTCGAGAGGCATCTGCAACTCCAAGCATTGTCCCTGTTTTCTTGTTGTCTGTAAATGAACCTGAAGGGGAAATTCTTACATATGCTCTTCTTGACACACAGAGCGATTCAACCTTTGTCTTGGAAGATCTTGTTAGAGAGCTAAATGTAGTTACTCAACCACTGCAGTTAAAGTTAAGTACGATGACTGCTGTAGATAGTCATAGCTAGTCAACGTGTATGTGGCTTGCAAGTTAAAAGTTTTTACAATTAAAATTTTTGTTACGTCAAGCATATATACATGGCTTTATTCCTGTTGACAAGTCTTGTATACCAACTAGGGCTACAGCTTTGCAGTGGTCTCATCTTAAATATCTTGCAAATGAGTTGCCACTACTTCAAGATTGTCATGTGGGATTGCTTATTGGATATGATTATCCTTCAGCCTTTGCGCCCCTTGAGGTTATTATTGAGAATGAGCCATTTGCACAGAAGACTGAATTGGGATGGAGTATAATAGGAGCAGCAAATCCCCATCTGGAGAGACAAGGAAGCCAAAGGTTTGTGCACAGAGTAGGAGTGAAGGAAATTGCTGTTCCATCTGCTGCAGACATCTTGAGAGCCCTGAAGACTGACTTTATTGAGAAAAATTCTGAGGGCAAACTTATGTGTCAAGACGATGTGCATTTTATTCAGCTTCTTAATGAAAACATTCAACAGAGAGATGATGGCCATTTAGAGATGCCTCTTCTTTTTAAAGGCCAAGGTCCTCCCTCACTGCCAAATAATAAGAAACTGGCTATCAGTGGCGGCTGGTCAATACGCCCCCTTAATATTGTTCCGATATTAAAATGAGTTCATTATAAATTGCGATAGTGAGGAAATTATTTAGTCACACTGTGTGTCTAATATAGCCACGTTTGAATTTATTAAGAGTAAACACATAATTGTATTTTATTGCTTACATTGTGCACACTTCCTGGTTGGGGCGCCGGTCTAATGTGAGTCAATGTAGATGCGTAAACTTTTGCCAAGCACGTGATGTGAGGCTGCAGTTTAATTGGTCGGTTTCAGATTTTCCATGGGGCGCAGCTCTCTGTGCCCCGGACACTCCCACTCTTGTTAGACACCCCCACTCTTCTTGGTAGTGTCAGTCAGTCATCTGTGGTTCGTTAACTCGGTTCACGTTGAATAGCTACAGGTTGGAGCAGCAAAATGAGAGAAAATTCCGTTTTAGCGTTGCAAAAAAATCCATTCACACAGCGTTCAATTGAAGAAAAAAAAGGATAAAGGAGCTTGGCCCGGATCAACCAAATTTACAAATTCGGCAGAACGCGAGTGATCCAGGACGAGTTTACACCCGAGCCTTTTCCAGCTCTTCCTATGACAAACGGAGCTGGCTAGCTGTATGCGATGTAAGCAATGCCTTTTACTGCTTCCCATGTTTGTTTTTTCAATGTCCTGGGACAGAAAAATTGTGGACAAGGACCGGGGTACGAGACTTAAAACATCTTTCAGATAAATGCAAGACTTTTCTGAGAAACTCAATGACCCAGGATAGACTGAATGCATTGGCCATGTTGTCAATGGAGAAAAGACTAGTCACAGAGATGACTGAATTTAATACTAATGTAATAGAGAAATTTGCAAGCCAGAAGGAAAGGAGGGCAAAATTCATGTTCAAATAAATAAAGGGCACTAAGACTGCTTTATTTGTTTTTCATTTTTTGCGCCCCCCTCAATTTTTTTTGCACCAGCCGCCACTGCTGGCTATAGTTCACCTTTATCACTTAAAAAGGAAGTTGAAAGCTAATCAACAATTGTATGATCATTACAAGACCTACATGGAAGAGGTGATCAACAATGGTGATACAGAGATGGTTCCAGAGACGGACATGGAAGAGGATATTGAGGTATATTTACCTTATATATACCTCATCATGGTGTATACCATCCTAAGAAAACTGGCAAGCTAAGAGTTGTCTTTGATTGTTCAGCTAATTTTCGTGGCATCTCTTTAAATGACACGCTCTTGACAGGCCCTGATCTAACTAGTTCTCTGGTGGGAGTCCTCTGCTGCTTCAGAAGTGGCAGTAGCAATCATCTGCGATATTGAAAGAATGTTTCATCAATGCCTTGTCTGGCCTGAGGACCGCACTTATTTGAGGTTTCTATAGTGGGAGCATGGAGTCCTGGATTGTGAGCCCAAAGAATATCAGATGGCTGTTCACCTTTTTGGTGCCACATCGTCCTCAGGATGTACTAACTTTGGCTTGAAGTACTTGCACAGCAAGCACAGTCACTCTATCCGTTTGCAGCAGCATTTGTGGCATACAGTTTCCATGTTGTTGATGGACTAGTGAGTGTTCCCTCTGTTAAAGAAGCTTCTGAGTTGATAGTTGAAGAACAGGAGTTGTGTAAAAGAGGAGGCCTGCGGTTTCACAAATGTAATTTCAATTCAATTCAATTCAATTTATTTATAAAGCACATTTAAAACCGCAGCGGACCAAAGTGCTGTACAGCAGATTAGCAGATAAAATACAAGCAAAATACAATACAGATTAAACAAGTTAAAAGAGATTGAATAGTAAAAAGAATAGAAAAATAAAACATTATTAGGTTAGTTAACATTATAGGCCAAAGAAAAAAGGTAGGTTTTAAGGTGGGCTTTGAATTCGCTTATTCCTGTTATACTCCTAATATCCAGGGGTAACGAATTCCACAGTCTGGGAGCAGCAACAGAAAAGGCCCGGTCCCCTTTCTGTTTCAGACGAGACTGTGGAACATTCAATAATGATTTACCAGTAGACCGAAGTGACCTTTGGGGCTGGTAAGGGAGCAACGCGTCGCTTAAATACACCGGTGCCATGCCATGGAGGGCTTTAAAAACAAAGAGCAAAACTTTAAAATGTACCCTATATTTAATGGGAAGCCAATGTAGCGAGGCCAGGACAGGTGTAATATGTTCCCGTTTTTTTGTACCTGTGAGTAATTTGGCAGCAGCATTTTGGACAAGCTGCAAACGGGCCAAAGAAGACTGACAGACTCCCATATATAGAGAGTTACAATAATCGAGGCGTGAAGTGATGAAAGCATGTATGACTATCTCAAGGTCCTTAAATGATAAAATAGATTTCAGCTTTGCGATGTGTCTTAACTGATAAAAGCTGCTCTTTACAACTGAGTTTATTTGTTTATCAAATTTAAAGATAAAACCTAAATTTTTCGCATCATACGATGTGTTGGGAAAAAGATGCTTCAAATCTTCACTAATAGTTTGGGAGCTTGAAATCGGACCAAATATGACCGCCTCGGACTTTCCTTCATTAAGCTGAAGGAAGTTATTAGTAAACCACTGCCTGACTTCCTTCATGCATTCAGATAGCCTATACAAAGAATGATTTCGAATGAGAAAGCAGTTCTTGGTTGAATGGATCCCTCTGAAAGAGTGGCGACCGTTGAAAGCCTTGATTTCGATCAAGATTTTCCCCCAGTAGAATATGCACTGGGCATCCAGTGGCTAATTGAAAGTGACCGCTTTAGCTTTAATGTAAACTGGAAAGATCAACCTGACACCTGCCGTGGTATTCTTTCAGTCATAGCCTCCTTGTATGATCCATTGGGGTTTGTGGCTTCATTCATTTTGAGTGGAAAGAGTGTTCTTCAGGAGCTGTGCCGTAGGAGTATTGGATGGGATGATCCACTTCCTGATGACTTGTGTCTACAGTGGGAGGAATGGAAAACAGATCTTGAGGGGTTGAGAGAGATCGCAATTCCAAGATGTTATTATCCAACACAATTTGGCAAGAATGTGAGCATTGAATTGCACCACGTTTCAGATGCGTGGGATATGGTGCATGCTCTTACTTGTGCTACAAGAATTACCATAACAAATTCCATTGTAGCTTTGTCATGGCTAAGGCTAGAGTCGTGCCATCAAAGGTCACAAGTATTTCCCGCTTAGAATTGTCTGCTGTGATTGCAGACCGACTGAGTGTTCTACTAAAATCAGAACTGAACATGAAGATTGATTATTCTTTTGGACAGATTCTCAAGTCATTCTAGCATACATCAATAATGAAGCACGGAGGTTTCACATGTTTGTAGCAAACCGTGTTCAGTTGATAAAAGAAAATACTAATTCAAACCAGTGGCATTGTTGATACATGAGAAAATCCAGCTGATCATGCATCTAGGGGACTTTGCTCATCAGAGATTCTGTCAACTAATTGGCTATCAGGCCCCAGGTTCTTGTGGAGGCAAGAAGTTCAAGTTGAACCTTCTCCATAGGTGACCTCTTGGTTGGCGATCCAGAGGTGAAGGTAGTTTAAATATTTTTATCAAGCGGGAGTGAGCGCATAGATATGCTTGAACGCTTGTCTAGGTATTCGTCCTGGGCAATACTCCTTAAGGTAGTGGCACGAATTAAAAGACTGTGCTCTGAGCCAAAATGTTTCATGGAGGTTGTGACTGTAAAGGAGCGTGAGAGTGCAGCCAAAGTTCTGATAAGCCTTGTTTAACAGCAGTCCTTTAGCCAAGAAATAAAGATGCTTGAAATGCACCAATGTTTAGTTTGCATGTGATGCCACGAATAAGCGATATGTTACTGAGTCTGCCATTTCTGTAACAAGTGGATTTGTTAGTTACATGTTATGTTCCTAGAGGGACGGAGTTGAGTGTGACATACACCGCGAGCTGAGAGGATATGTACCAGTGAGTTTGCTATGTGTTAAGGTTTAATAAACTTGATAATAAGCAATAATACTGCTTTAACCGTCCATTCTGTATAGTTAGATAAAACAGAACAGAATGAAACATGGTGGCAGCGGTCATGTATTCGATTGTAGCGAGTTTGTGAGAGCCCTGACGAAAGAAAAAGTGCCGCTAGATTAGAAGAACGCGGGAAGCGGAGCGCGTGCCTGGTAAGAACGGAGCCGAAGACCGAGCGGAGAGGAGTTCTGGTCGTCGCGATGGATGGACTGAAACCACCTCCAACACTTTGTTTGGACTCTCCAAACTTAGCGAAAACGTGGAAAATCTGGAAAGAGGAGTTTACGTTGTATACGGAACTCACAATGCCCGACTCGGAGCAGGGTTGCAACTACATACTTTCTGAGGTGTATGCAAACATACTATCGGCGCCCCCCGCACCTCACCTCCCACCCCCCGCACCTCACCTGGATGTATAAAATTGTGATCCTAACCCGATCCTCTGTAGCGATTACAACTTAACATAACTAGTTTACAATCCTCCATACACTTAAGGTAAATTATGTGGTCATTACCAAGGACGAAATTATTCAGAGAAGTAAGTGGCAGTTGGGACGAGTGGTGGAAACAACTGTGGATGGTGATGGCTTAGCTCGAAGAGTTAAATTACAAGAGAACAGAGATCATCTGAACCTAATTCTCCATCTAAATTCTCAATCATAGAAAGACCAATACAAACGTTAGTTCTGCTACTTGCGAGTGAATAGTATCACACAAATATGGATAGATGAATGAACATGATAAGTATTTTATGCTTATTTGCACATTTTGACCTTGGGATATTAAATGATCCTTAGAATTGGGAATCATGTATGAATTGTGGTAACATGACATGATTGGTGGGACTGTAAAGGACCATGATCATCACTTCCATTGGATGGATTAATTTGGGTTTTGTGTGTGTTGATGTATTTATATTCTGTGGATGTTTGTGTGTGTTGTGGATTCGTCTAATTAAATTTGTCCTGCTGAGGATGTCAAAGGAAACTTAAGGGCCTGTCGAGTCTCTTTGGGATCTAAGGGTTGCTACAATTACTCTTAACAACACACCTGCTACACTGTGATAAGAAAGCACTCCAGGTCACGAGATTAGTTCACAGTTTACACATTCTGAACCTGCTGCCATTTAATTCTAACTACCAGCAGATGGAGACAGCACCACACTGTTAAAAAAATAAGTGTAAAATGAATAGATTTCTGTAGAGAGAATGAACACAAAAGGCCTTTTTAATGTGAACAATTTTAGCCTGTAGGCCAATTAGGTACGTATCTATAAAAGATGAGTTAATCAATGGGTGTGGTCCACATTACAATATAACCTGAAGCAGCTCTGAAATCAATGGGAAGCTATACTCTTAAATAAGTACTTATTATAATGCCAACACTCCCTATACATTAGGTACATATGTCCAACTGCACATTAACGCAAATGTTGAATCACCCAATCACATGGCAGCAACTCAATGCATTTAGGCATGTAGACATGGTCAAGACAATATGCTGCAGTTCAAACCGAGCATCAAAATGGGGAAGAAAGGTGACTGAAGTGATTTTGAATGTAGCATGGTTGTTGGTGCCAGACAGGCTGGTTTGAGTATTTCAGAAACTACTGATCTACTGGGATTTTCACGCACAACCATCTCTAGGGTTTACAGAAAATGGTCAGAAAAAGAGAAAATATCCAATGAGCTGTATATTCTGTGAGTGCAAATGCCTTGTTGATGCCAGAGGTCAGAGGAGAATGGCCAGACTGGTTCAAGCTAATAGAACGGCAACAAAAACTCAAATAACCAGTAATTACAATCAAGGCATGCAGAAGAGCATGTCTGAATGCACAACATGTCAAACCTTGAGGTGGATGGGCTACAGCAGACCACACCGGGTACCACTCCTGTTAGCTAAGATCAGGAAACTGAGGCTACAATTCACACAGGCACAACAAAACTGGACAATACAATAGTAGATTGTAAAAACGTTGCCTGGTCTGATGAGTCTGTGCTGCGACATTCGGATGGTAGGGTCAGAATTTGGCATCAACAACATGAAAGCATGGATCCATCCTGCCATGTATCATCGGTTCAGGCTGGTGGTGGTGGTGTGGGCAATATTTTCCTGGCACACTTTGGGCCCATTAATACCAATTGAGCATCTTGTCAATGGCACAGCCTACCTGAGTATTGTTGCTGACCATATCTATCCCTTTATGACCAGTGTACCCATCTTCTGATGGCTACTTCCAGCAGGATAACGGGCCCTGTCATAAAGCTCAAATTATCTCTGACTGGTCTCTTGAACTCGACAATGAGTTCACTGTACTTGAATGGCCTCCAGTCATCAGATCTCAATCTAATAGAGCACCTTTGGGATGTGGTGGAACAGGACATTTGCTGTATGGATGTGCAGCTGACAAATCTGCAGCAACTGTGTGATGCTATTATGTCAATATGGAACAGACTGAGGAATGTTTTCAGTACCATGTTGAATCTATGCCATAAAGGATTAAGGCAGTTCTGAAGGCAAAAGTTGTTGCAACCCGGTACTAGCAAGGTATACCTAATAAAGTGGCCAGTGATTGTGCGTATATACGAGTAGCTCAGTTTCATACCTGCAGAACATGTCAGGCAACAGGGTCTGCAGCTGCAGAGTCATTTGTAAATATTTTATAAGAACTATATCTTTTACACTGTTGATATATGTATTCAAGTGGGTCCAGATTTGAAATGGAATTAAACAGTGTACACAAAAGAAAACACTACAGTCTATGACAATTTAAATACAAATGTTTAATTCTAAAAGATTTCATTAAAATTTTTAATGACCTTGACAGCACATATTTAAAATCCTGTGAAAAACCACATGAAAATGTGAAACTATATGAATGATAACAAAAACCATACTTACTCAATAGGCCAATTTTTTTCAGTTAAAAAAATTGCTGTACAGAGATGTGACATCCTGATTCAGATCAAATTACTAGCAATGTAGTGGAGACAAAGGCACACAGACAGTAGGACACACTGGATACGCTTGAGAACAGTTGCATGGCATGTTTTACACAAAATCAACTCAACGTGATGCAGTATTAGGGTGCAGTGGCTTGACTCGAGCCAATCGCGACAATCCAAGACGCAGACCCGACCCAGGTGACTTCACTGGGCCATTCAGACAGGAGCCAGGACTTCTGCCCACCACACCTGACGACAGCCAAGGAAAGAAGGATTAATCAGAATCAGAAATACTACTACTACTACAGATTACTAACTGTTACTGTTCACCATTATCAGTCTGACCTGCAGATTTAAAAAAGACCTGTTTAAAAATCAACATGTACCGAGTCCATCATGGCAAATCTATAACTACATTACTTACTTTAAATCCAGACTATCCTAGCCATTTAGAAATCCACGACTCAGGGGATACGAGAGAATTTTAAATTATTTCAAACTAAGATAGTATCTCTCCCAGGAACGGATATGTGCACACACACACACAATTAGGAAAACTATTTTCTTAACCAGTAGCACATAGAATAGATTCTATTATATGTGATGTTGGTCAAGAAAATAGTTTCCCTATTTGTATATGTGCACGTATCGGTTCCTGGGAGAGATACTATCTAAAAAAATGTTATTGATGAACAGCACATAAGTTACTTGAAAACAGAAGTGCTCAGATTACTAATCTGACACTATAAATCTGGTCATGAATGAGGGTCCTGAGTTTCATAGAGTTCTTTGCAGAATGGCTTGCTCATTAGGGTTCTGGACCCATAGTATTGTTAACCTTGTAAACCCTGTAAAGCTGCTTTGCGACAACTTGAGTTGTTAAAAGCGCTATACAAATAAACTTTGATTGATTGAATGCCACCTCACCGGGAGGATTCCACTTTGGAATTCTGCCCTCTGCAGGACTGGAGCAGAGTGCAGGCTTAGCCACAGGAGGAGTGGTGGGACTCCTGTTGGAGGCAGGATGAGAAACAGCTGGACTTCTGTTGAGTGCTGATAAGGTGTGCAAAAAATTATGATAATGAACGTTTATTTCCTGATTCAGGGAACCAAGTCAACATGCACATCTCAAGTGTATGTATATCTTAATGTTCTGGAGTATAGAAAATGCACTGTTCCGAGTTAAGTTCATAAATAGGTAAAAATAGGTAAAATCATAAATAATACTAAGATGGACATTAACAGCTCATATGTTGTGTCCAGCAAACCCAAAATGTTGCGAGATGTGCACATTTTACCCTAGTCTAATACTGAACATGAAAACATCCAGAAGAAAAGACATAGACGTGTTTTACAATAAGTTTTGTTTTTTTTTTTTATGCAGGAAATTGTACAACCTGTTGAGTGTGATTTGGCTTTAGGAGTTTTCACAGGCCTCTTCTCCTTAACAGCCTTGGGGGCTGTTTTTCTCTCATTCTTTTTTGTTTTCTTTTTCTCTCCTTTTCTCTTCCCTGTATATTCCTCGTCCTCGCTCTCATCCGGATCACTAAAATCTGCGTCACTCTCTGAATGAGTGAAGGGGAAAGAAGGCAGTGAACTCACACTGCTGAAGCCATGATGTTCACTACACGTGCTGCGATGGGCAAGCCCAGTGAATTAAGCTGTTGAGCTGCGAGTACCGGGCGTGTTTTGGGGCTGGTAGTCTTCGTCCTTCTCCTCCTGTAAAGCTGGCCTCTGCCCTTGCGGGGCCTGTGAGGGCTTCCTCTGTCCGGGAATGGCAGGCAAGAAGGGATGCTCGCTGATGATCTGATCTAAACCTGTGGTGGCAGTGTGCATACATACAGTACAGCTATGGTAACATTCCACCAATGTGTTTCCAGAAAAAAATTATAAAAACATCCATCCACCCACAAAAGATACTGTTAAAGTTGTTTCATTCTGATTACTTAAATTATTCCTACATCAGTATTTTAATAGAAGAGAATTCTATATTTACCTAATTCACTAACATCCACACTGCAGTTTGACAGCACGGGAGGTAAATCCTGAAGGAGCGGTCTTGAAGATGTATCCTGCTCTTGGGGTGAAATCAAGTCCAAGTAAAACATTTTAAAGATTTATTCAATCTAAAACTACTATATATATGGCAGATAAATTATACTTGAATTACACCAATGAAGCACAGTTCTGATCAGATCTGATTACCTAAGCAGCTGCTGTCTGTACTGAAGTGCATCAGCACAGGAGGTGAATCCTCAAGGGGCTTTTCATCGTCTTCAAAGCACAAAATGAGCAGTTGCTGGTTAATTGTTGAGGCAAACCTCATTAGCAGTACCAAGAGATACCAGTCATTCACAAACACAAAACAGTCACACCTCGGCCACGGGTAAGTGGCATCTCCATGGTTTCTGTAGACCGGAGCAGTGAGAGAGAGAGTGCAGCTTCCAAGTCTCTTTTGTACAGTTTTTCATCCAAAGACACCCTAAGACACATTTAAATACACTAAGAAATCACTTATTAAATAAGTCAGCTTTATTACATTTAGTCTACACACGGTCACCAGATCTCAATCCAATAGAGCACCTTTGGGATGTGGTGGAATGGTAGATTCGCATAGTTAATGTGCAGGCGACAAATCTTCAGCAATTGCGTGATGCTATCATGTCAATATGGACCAGACTCTCTGAGGAATGTTTCCAGTACCTTGTTAAATCTATGCCACGAAGGATTAAGGCAGTTCTGAAGGCAAAAGGGGGTCCAACCCAGTATTAGCAAAGTGTACCTAATAAAGTGACCGGTGAGAGTGTGTGTGTGTGTATTCAAGCTTCAGCTTCACATCTGATGAAGGACCTCTGCCCGAAACGTACTGTTTCTCTGGAAACTTTGTGTGCTTTACTACATTTGTAATCCGTCTGCCTCTCTTTCTGTGCGCACCGTTTCGTCATTTAAGTAAAAAAAAAATAAAAATACATAATAAATACCTCTCTTTGCATCCTTTACCAGTAATCTCTGATAGGCCACGTTCGTGTGCAGAGTTAATTGGGGTTTTGCTCTCTTTCTCGTGCTGAGGTTCCTTCACAGAGCCTCGAGCTTTTTTATGTGGCGGTGCTTTCACCGCCGCAAAATCCTCATCTGTGTTAAAAGCGCATTTAGAGAGTGGGAGAGTAAGATGTGTTACTGACATGCTTAAGATGTATCGCTACAAACAACGTAATCAGAAATAAGCGACTGCAGTGTTTGGATAACATTAAGAAAAGACAATACTTTACCGTCATCATCCAGGAAATCCACGTAATTTACAGTTTTCCTATGCCTAACAAAACAAAACAACAAAAAACTTAATTAATAGCTAAAACACAAGAAACGGCTAGCTGGGCTAGCTTACTCGGACGAGCTTGAAAGCAGAATAACAATTCATTATTATGTATTCATATCCAAGATATATAACAAAATTAGCGTTATAATGTTAACAGACCTATAACTACAGGATGCAAAGTCATGCGAGTTCATGTGAGATATCAACTCATCTGATCAATAAAAACAATCAAAATGAATGAATTAAAACCTAATTAGCTTAGGTCCAGCTAAGTTTAAGAGGAATCATTTCAGTTAGTTGGGTTAGCTAACCTAGGCAGCCAGCCATCATCTTACAAACCTGGAGGGTCGCTCCATTTTCTACAGGAGCAGGCGAGACTGACCAGAGTCGGTGTTTGTATTGCAGAAGCAGCAGTGCGTTTCTCTCCCGATCAAACACATAACCTAGCTATGCGCTAGATATGGTTTACAACAGGTACATTAAACGATAATGACCTACATGGCAGTCTAATTTATGAATTTAGCCACAAAATATCATCTTGGCGAAAGCGCAACTTCAGCGTTCCTGCCTGACAGATCTACCGCGAACCCGCCTGAAAACAAATTGAGTAAAGTTATTTGATGGTTCCGTGATGACAGATTCGTAAAAGTTCACTTTAAAGCATGGCACCGTTTCATCGCTAATGAGTAGAAATATCTGATACGCAAATGTGATCATATTCTGTGTTAAACGTTTAAATTGTTTTTGGATGGGAAAGTACAGAAAAGTGCGTAATTTAAAATGTCGAATCTATTGACAACCTTGCCATCATAGCCACCAGAGCACATGCACCACCCAGAGAGCTATCTAGACCTTAGAGCAGACCTGGCCACTGTAGACCCCATTGAGATAGTTGATAAATTAGCAGTCAAAAGTAAATGTGTGACTATGACACTTGTTACACTGTGATACGTGCATGAAATAAAAAGTCACTGCTTTTATTTTGAAGGCAGCTGTTTTGGTTTTGTTTTTAAATTTGTGTCTGTCCGGCAAAGATGTCAATTCCAGTAAAAGTCCTCACCAGGATTTTGCTCAGGCTTCCTGGATTGTGTTGATTCCACTAATTTTACCTGGATTGCTAATTAGAAAATCTAGCAAGCTTGAGCAAAATCCTGGTGAGGACTTTTACTTTCTGAACCTGGAATTGACACCTCTGCTGTCCGGTCAGCTCGCTCGTGCACCTTCACTCAAATGTGTCGGTGAATGTGTTGGACAGCAAGAAATGAGTTCTTAACTGTATATGTCATATAACTGTAACAAAGAATGAGTGATACAGGAATAGACATCTAAATATTTGTTTACTGAAGTAAAATGTAAAGCCGTATTTGCAGATAACAGTTAGCTGTGTTTAAGGATTACAATTTGAATCGCTATTACAAGAGTAAACGCTCAGAAAAATACAATAACTTGACTGAAGCATAACACCGACACGGGCATGTGAAAATTTGCTAGCGAAACCGCAAAGGCAGCAAGGATTGTTTACAGAGCTGCACTCGTCCAGGAATACAGCAGTTAGGACCAGCTTTGTGATATCCTACAACACTGCAAAAAGCAGTAAGACATTATCTGATGGGGAGTTTGCCAAAGATGTTTGGTGGTCCTTTGGTAGTACTAATTTGTCCTGAGAAAAGGAAATTTGTCCCTCTTGCAAATGTGTCCCTCTTCAGGTGAACCGCAACAAGATGAACGAGAGGAATTTGGACATTCAACTGTAAAACAAAGCAGATATTAACTTTTTGTCTTGGCTCTGGAGAGTTGTGATGATATCCCAGTTACTGATCTTTACATGTGGGGTAAGGGGAAAACTGAGATGACGGAGGAGCTGCAACTATGCGGACGATGTTATGCTAGTTTTTTAAAACAAAAAACAATCTCAATCTAAACTGAACAATCTCAAGTTCATTAATTAATGACATAAACCTTTCCTCCACATTTTCATTGTATCATTCTAATGTATCATTCGTTCCAGGCCCCTTGAGAAAATTAACTGCCCACCCCTGGTTTAGAATTAACGTCTTAGTTGAATATATGGATTTAAAGAGCTCGTATTTGTGTACAACAGCAATTCAACTGATTGTTTATAATTATAATGTTATATAATTATAAAACAGGTCTACTGTTTTGCATCATATGGTTAAAGCAGAGTGGTCTCAAAATGAATATAAAATTGTACAGGCCCTTATACCGGCTTCATAGTTATGTATGTAATCTGTGTGTGTGCACAATATAATATGAATATCACGCTATTTTCCATCTTATTCCATCAGATAAGTAACTATTTTATTATCAGTGGCCACATCTTTTCCTTGCATTCATTTTGTAATTTTAAGAAGTAAAGAAGTAATTAGACAAGAATGCATATTTTATGAAAAAAAAATCATTAAAATGTAGTAGTGTACACTAATGCAAAAATAGCTGACCGGAAGTTCTAACACAAAGGCGGAAGAAACACACACTTGAAAGTAGGGCATTTTTTATTATACCGTCTCATAGCCTGTCTGAGGCCATTATCATTATCAGATGTCCTGTGTCCAGGCCCGGCGACACGGGGGGCGAAAGGTGGCGTCGCCCCCTCAGGCGAAGTGTCCCGCCCCCTTAATAATAAGATCCAATTATTCAGGGTTTATTTACATCTGATGTATATTTAAGATTCAGTGAGTTACTAGTTAGCTGTGGGGCCAACCACTGGCGATCGATCGAAACACCCCCCGTCAAGAACTTACGTTCGCCACCCCTAAATTTGTTGACGCCCCCCCACTGTAGCCTATATGTCCTGGCGCCGGCCCTGCCTGTGTCACAACTGTAAAGGCCAGCGGCTCTCACCAAAAATAGCTTCCCTGAGCGGAAAAAGTAGCTTAAAATGTGCAAATGTTTTTTTTAAGGCAGAAAGAAATGCAAGCTCTGAACCCCAGATAAAAAACATGTTAATGCTGATCACGTTTCATTCAGATTGTGTACCCATGAGGTCGCAGTTCACTGCATTTTGTGCAGATTGTGTGGACTGTGTGGGAACGAAGCACACGAGAGTGAGGGGGAAAAGTTTATTGATAACCATAAATGTGGAAAACGTTCACTATATTCATTTTGTTATTTATCGAGAAAATGAATGAAGTGTCTACTATATAAATACCATAAATAAAACATGTTAATATAATTAAATAAATAAATATTTTAGGTTTCAGTTATTGTTTGGAGTTGGTGTCCGGCACCAGTTGATTATCTGAGATGGTAGATTAGGAAAATAAATATAGGCCTACAGGTATTAATCATAGGCCTATGTAAAAACCATATTGCAAAGAGAGGTAATTTAGTTATAAAAGATCAAATTTGATCATTTAAAGTGATTTTCAAGTAGACATCCCATTGTCCATAGACACAATAGCAACAAGATACTGGGCACATTCTGACTGTGGCGCTTCAATACTTGAGTGTAAACACCAGAAGCAGTAGACTTAATGAAATGAAAAAAACAGAAAAGGCAAGATACTAACAAAAATATCACCGTAGACACTGTCTCATTATCATTACTTAAATAGTGCTTAAATGCTGTTAAATTAGACCCGTGTTCGTTTTGACAGACCAGCTGTTTTCGACGCAATTTTGTACACATGTTGTCCAGTCATAATGAATGATGAGTGATCTTAGCCAACGGTTCCAGAGATACGGGGACTGCTGGGGTTCCTAGCATGGATCAGGTCCCATGGGTCATCATCGGAAGGGAAATTGAGCGTTTCTCTGGAGATGTTGCGATCTTCTGACGGATCGACGTCTTGGTCTGCATCGTCCTCCTGTAAGGCACGTGAGTCCGCCTCTTCTCCAAATCTGAGTGCGCTGAGGGGATCTGAGGGATCAATCTGTCGGTTTCTCCTTTCTCTGTGCTGAAGGCGCTCTAGTGGAACTGTATTCTTTTCTGATAGAAAGAGCGACGACTGAGCAAGGTTCTGACCAGCTGCATACATCTGCTTTTTTCCGTCCAAGTTGAGTAATATAGCGGTCTTGGTGGAGTAGTAGACGTCACGGTGGTTCTCCAAAAGCTTGTGATAGAAAAGGCAGTCATCCCTGTTGCAAACCGTCTGCCGTCAGAATGAGACAAATGATGAAAGAGGGAGAGAGTTATATGTTATTATTCTTTAATTACATTTTAAACTCAAAAGCACTTCTCATAATAGTTTTTGGTTACCTATATAATAATGCCGCTGTACTCACAGATGTGAAGAGATTCCCTTCTGGGTCCATGCACAGGAACCGGTTGCTTTTTACTCCAAATATTGCCATACGGTCCCTGGTCTCAGCTTTCAACAGAATCACACCTATTGAAAAGATACAAAATAGATTGGAAATGAAAAACGATTTTGAGTTCTTGTGTATATACATATATTTATGGATGTATCTCTCTCTTTCTCTCTCTCACACACAGACACACAGACCCACAACTTTTCAAGTTTTCCGTAAGCGTTCGTACTCACTGTATGAACCACGATTTGTAGTTTTGCGCACTTGTCCATTAAGAGTAATCTCTAAATAAAAGTTGTGTAGATCTGTGGTTGTTTGTAAGTGAATATATCTCCGCGGGTTTCCCCAGTTGGAACCTTGTAGAGGAGATGCGTTTGGAGCAGCATCCGCATGGCGACATCCTTGAAACGCCGCGAGCCACAGAGCAAGGAGAGAGTGCACATTCAAACGGCCAGCTTTACGCATGGTGGCGGACGGAGCGAGGACACAGGGTGCGTGGACAAAAGTCAGGACTTGAAGTCGTTCTGGTCCGTAAAACTTAAAGTCCGGCTATTTAAACTCACTCTGCGCCACTCCTTGCATTTTTACGCAACACTCGCCCCCATACTAGAGATGCGTACTCACAAGGAACGGAAGAACGCATGGGTGGTTTTATGTGTACACCTTGGTCTGTTTATAGTGAAGTTAATTGGCCGGTACCGGACACGCCATAATTGAATTTACCATAGCCCACTTAACACTTTTCTCAATGTACCCACACGCAACACGTCACTCACTGCAGTCAGTATACGATAAACCACAGAGCAACAAAACAAAAGTAAATATAACAAAAGTCAAAATATCTCCGGTGTGCATAGGCGGAGCCAAAGCAGGGGCCGGGGTGGCACTGGACCCCCCTGAATTCTGATTGGCCACCCCAAGTGCCCCCCCAGATGACTGACATGTCACCGCATCGCACATCTTGTTGAGAGCCTGTTGCGTTTTGTAATCGGTAATAATACTCAATGCTCAATTTCATTTAAAACATGCAAGCAGCAGGCACGACGGAGAATTTTTTTCAAACGAACGTGTTGTGGCGAATTCCGAGTTCCCTCGTTTGCACACGCATAAAGACGCTACAGATGATATTCCGGAGTTACAGTGATTATAACTTAGTTCACTGAGCACTCTAGTTTTGTCCTAACTAGATATTTAGACATAATACTGCTGTAATACTGCGATGTCGTGGTCCGAGGTGAACTTCGGTATAGCCAGTGTGTATTTTATTTAAAATAATTAACACCCTTGAGCCAGTGTGGCTTTGGACATAGATAATGCAGTTTGCTGTGATGGATAATTAAAACCTAGCTCTTATTTATGTATAGAAACATAAATCGACAATATAATCTGTAGCGTCTTTATGCGGATAAACGAGGGTTGTCGGAATGCCCCACAACACCGGCTGACAGTAAAAAGTGTCGCACGTGAAATGCTACAGGCACCGTTCAGAAACTGATCAGGGGTGAGTTTCCCAAAACGTTCTTAGCGCTAAGTAACTTCGTAACCTCGTACATTTCATACGAGGTTACGAAGTAGCGCTAAGAACGTTTTGGGAAACTCACCCCAGTTCAGTTAAATGGGTTCAGTTCAGTAGATATATGCGGCTTTTAGCCCGGTGCAGCTTATAAAACATTTTACTTTCTTTTTTTTTAACTTTGTAGGTGCGGGTAATATTATGAATGAATTATATTATAATTTTACATATTGTACATAAATAGTAAAAAAAGACACTTTTCTAGGAAAAATATTATACTACACATTACATCTACAGTGGTTTCTTTGCCCCGACTTAAGCTTGTGTGACCGTATCAGTGATGTAAGTTACTGAAAATATGTAGGCCTACTCAAATGGAATTAATTATTTCAAAAACAGTCACTCAATGATCGAGGGAATGCTGAAAGCAGCTTTCGTATTTCGTATATTTGGATTGTAAGATATGCCAGAAGTAGCACATCTGTGTTTTTACTTTTACATGTTGTACATTTTGCACATTGTTAAAAAACTGCAAATTTCATACACAAATCTGATCTCCTGCGTGTTTAAGATGTACTTGATATGAAAAGTATAACATTTACAGATTTTGATTGCAATTGAATGCTTTTCGTAAATATACATTGTCATAGTCTATGGACCCCCTAAAATAGCTTTGGCCACCCTCTGGCCACCCCAAGGATAAAAGTCTAGCTCCGCCACTGCCGGTGTGCAAAATAAAGATCTTACTGGAACACGTTTAAAGGCGCTTGTTGAAAAATCTAACTTTCACAAAAAAGTTAGTCTGACTGTAGTTTTCACTAATACAGTTCAAGTGCGATGCAGTAATGTGGTTCACCTCCTTTGTATGACCAGTAGAGTGAGCTTGTGTCTCGTGCAGTGCAAATCCTAACCCGTCCCCTTTCTCGCCAGCCCTTGGTCTAGATGCAAAAATACATGTTACGAGTTTCATTTATGTGTTAACCAACAATTCTATGTAGCCTATTCAACTAAAATATGTCGCTGACAATATAACAATATGTCCCTAATGTTAATTAAGATTTTCTATTCAAGTACAATAACTTTTAGCAAAGCAGTTTGTTAACATGAATGTACATAGTGTGCTCTCTATTATATGATTATCTGGTATTAGTCATGTGACTATCAGAGTTGCGCATGCTCTATTGTTAATTAAGTTCGTTCGCTTTGTTAAAAAAGGAGAGAGAGCTGTAGCTATGTATACAGAGAAGTTTTTTTTGCGCGAATAAAAAGCGAGGAGAGCACTTCTTCAACCAAGATTTTATCCGTGTGCTGTGATTCATTTATCTTCGCCAGTATATAAGATGTCAACAGGTTATGGGCCCAGATTACGTTTGTGCTGACTAATTAGTTAATACCGGAACGAAAGTTGAAGAGACGACGCGGACAACATGGCGGGCGTAGAAGTTGCAAGACGCAAAACGAAAGAACAAAGCACACGATGGAGCAGGTTAGTGTTCGACGGAGATGAGAACAATTACGAATTGTGGGAAACAAAATTCTTAGGTCATCTACGCTTAAGGACGAAAAGAAACGATACTACACACGCCAGCTAGCGACGAGGACGAAGAAGACGAAGGCGAAGCCTACGCAGAGCTAATACAGTTTCTAGATGATACAAATGTAGTGGATCGTACGAACCACGATGTAGGGAAAGCTATATACTGTTACCTCCAGTGGGCAGGGAAATACAGGATCAGGTCCTGTCCCCACTGCCCAACTCAACTTTACCCATAAACTATAGCCTACCGCAACCTAGGAATTTGAGCTTCAGGGTATACTTTTAATCATTATAACCGACATTAGAAAATTTAAAGTTTTCGACTCCAAGTTCCAACCAAAAAATCACACCATGGAGTTAGCTGATGGGACAAGAACTACAGGAGTTGCGCAGTGGAGAGGAGATGCGGAGGTTCAGCTGATTGATGGCGAGGGACGAAGGTGTACAGCGATTCTCAGAGATGCACTGTACATTCCTTCATATCCACAGGACATCTTCTCTGTAAAAGCGGCAACAACCAACGGAGCTAAGGTGGTCTTCCAGCAGGGTGGAGATGAAATACAACTCAAGGATGGTAACAAGTTACGGTATCATCAAGGAATATAACAGACTATAGGGATATACAAACATGGCATGCGATTCTTGGTCATTGCAATTACGACGACATCCTAAAGTTAGAGAATGCGGTTGACGGTAAGAAAATTAAGGGTGTTGTAGACAAGTCTAACCGTCATTGTGGGATATGCATAGAAGGAAAATTCACCCAAAGTAAAAATTGTAACCCAGAAAGGAGAGCTAGGGAGGTACTGGAACTAGTACATACAGACCTAGCAGGCCCAGTTGATCCAGCTTCGAAAGAGGGGTATAGATATGCGATGATATTCACTGATGATTTCTCAGGTGCAATATTTGTATATTTTCTGAGAAATAAGAGTGACGCTGTAATAGCCTTAGAGAGGTTTATGGCTCATACAGCTCCCTATGGAAAGATCAGGTGTCTGAGGTCAGATAATGGCACCGAGTTTACATGTATGGATTTTGAGTCACTGCTTAACAGAAGTGGAATCAGACATGAGACATCGGCACCATACTCTCCACACCAGAATGGCACGGCAGAACGACAGTGGAGAACCCTATTTGACATGGCTAGGTGCATGTTAATTGAGAGCCACTTACCTTATGGGTATATGCAGTGCAAACAGCAGCAATGATCAGAAACAGGTGTTACTGTAACCACATCGAGGACACAGTAACATTTACATTCACCAAATATGTTGTCCCAAACGTCCCACGATCTGTGTGGCCGGCCAGCTGCTGTTTGCCTCGGTAGATGCAGAGAGTATGCAAGCAAGTGCGCGTGTGTCCTAACTATTTGGTGTGCGGAAAGAGCAACGTTCCTACTTTAAATATGGAGTTATGCCAAAGACCCAACTTTCGCCCCGCTAAAAGCGGCAGCCCTTCGCAGTAAAGATTCATGCTTTATTAAAGTCCGACACAGACTCTGTAAGTATTCTGAGGATCAATGGTAAATCTTAGGAAGAAATATATTTATTCACAACGATCTCTTATCAACGGACAATTTTACACTGGGCGATAAAAGCACTCGGATTAATTGGAAATGTAAACCCTTGAATTAACAGTTTGTAAGAATTTAATATATTGGATAGGTTGGTTACATAACTTCCACCCAAGTCCCATTTTATATGAACTCAGCAGATCAACTTTCTATATTCAAGTTTGATTATAATAGAATAGGCTTTAATAGAAAAAACATAAAAATAATCCAAGACTCCTATTTAACACTGTATCTAGGAATCATGACTAAATCGAATCTGTAATCCCACAGGAGTGCAGCAGTAACATTTTTATGAAATTCTTTAATGATAAGATAGATAAAATTAGGGAAGAAATTAGTCATGCTATCTCAGACCCTGTCAACCTGCAAATGCCTTCTGGCAGCTGTCTGGTCAGCCCTGATGCTCTTTTGGAGTTCTTTTCCCCCAATTGGTTGTGAGGAGCTTATTTCATTCGTAAAATCTGCCAAACCTTCCACATGCATAGTAGATGCTGCACCTACTCATCTAATTAAAGCATTATCAATCAATCAATCAAATTTTATTTATATAGCGCTTTTTACAACAGTTGTTGTCACAAAGCAGCTTTACAAGTGCCGAGTCCTAGCCCCCAGTGAGCAAGCCAAAGGCGACAGTGGCAAGGAAAAACTCCCTAGTTTTTTGCATGAGGAAGAAACCTTGAGAGGAACCAAGACTCAGGGGGGGAACCCATCCTCCTCTGGCCGACACCGGTCACCATGACAACAACAACAATATAGACAGAATGTAGACAGAATGTAAAAGATGCAATAATGTCAATTTAGACCGAAAAATATGTAATAATGTCCATCATGGTGTAGGCATCCGGTTAGGCAGGAGGTGGCCGGCCAGGATGGATCGCTTGTCTCTCCTCATCTCATTATTCCTCAAGCAGGCGGGCAGCCATGTGGAGAAATGAAACAGGGAAAATTAGCTCTGTATGAGGACATATACAGGACAGGTAAAATTATAAACATTTCTGGAGTGTGGCAGCAACTCCGGCACTAAGTTAAATTATTACAGCCTAGCTAAAAAAAAGGCAGAACCAGAAGGTAACATAGGCTTGGGGGCATTCTGAGACAATGGCATCCGTCCACTGCACTGTCAACAAACTTGAGTGACCACGAGCAGTGACAGGACGACAGCACCAGCGCCCCAGTCTACCATAAAACCCTTCATCTATGAACCCCTGGATCTGTACCTTTATCTAAGGGGGATATTAATTATCAAACGCTAGACTAAATAAGTGGGTTTTCAACCTAGATTTAAAGATTGTGACTGTGTCAGAGTCCCGGACACATTTAGGAAGATTATTCCAAAGCTGGGGGGCCTTATAAGAAAAGGCTCTTCCCCCTGCTGTTACCTTGTTAATTTGTGGAACTAATAACAGACCAGCACCCTGTGATCTTAGTTGACGTGGGGGTTCATAGTAGGAAATAAGTTCCTGGAGGTATTCAGGAGCAAGCCCGTGTAGTGCTTTATATGCTAATAATAGAATTTTAAAATCAATACGAAATTTAACTGGGAGCCAATGCAGGGCTGATAGGACTGGTCTAATATGCTGAAATTTTCTAGTTCTGGTCAGAACTCTAGCTGCGGCATTTTGAACTACTTGAAGTTTATTTAGATTCCTATTTGAACATCCTGACAGTAGTGAATTGCAGTAGTCTAGTCTAGAGCTAACAAATGCGTGCACCAATTTTTCTGCATCATCCTGTGATAATGCATTTCTTAATTTGGCAATGTTGCGGAGATGTAGAAAAGCTATCCTAGTAGTATTATCTATATATTTATCAAATGATAGGTCGGAGTCGAGTATGACGCCTAGGTTTTTGGCTACTGTGCCAGGTGTAATGGGATAGTCTGCAAGATTAAGCATTAAATTTGGAATTTTCTGTCTTGCGGCCTTAGGGCCCACAAGGAGAACTTCTGTTTTGTCCTCATTTAATTGTAGGAAGTTTAGAGACATCCAGCATTTAATATCTCTTACACAGGCCTCAATTTTTCCTAAACTGAGTTTGTCATCGGGTTTGGCTGATATGTAAAGTTGAGTGTCATCCGCATAGCAGTGAAAATTGACACCATGTTTGTTTATAACTGTGCCCAATGGTAGCATATATAATGTAAATAATAGTGGTCCTAAGATGGAGCCTTGCGGGACCCCATATTTAACCATTGTACGTTTGGATGAAATATTATTGAGCTCTACAAACTGATAGCGATTTGTTAAGTAAGACTGAAACCATGAAAGGGCTGTGCCTGAGACTCCAACCCAGCGTTCTAACCTTTCTAGCAAGATCCTATGATCAATTGTGTCGAAAGCTGCACTAAGATCAAGAAGCACTAACAGTGATACATAGCCTTGATCTGATGCAAGGAGGAGATCATTTGTTACTTTAACTAATGCTGTTTCAGTACTGTGATGGGGCCTAAAACCAGATTGGAACTTTTCAAATGTGTTATTCCTATGCAGATATAGGCATAATTGCTGGGCAACAGCTTTTTCTATGATCTTAGATATAAATGATGTGTTTGAAATGGGTCTATAATTAGATAGCACAGTCGGATCAAGATTTGGTTTCTTGATCAGAGGTTTGATAATTGCTAATTTACATGATTTTGGCATGTGACCTATTGTAATGGATGAGTTAACTATAGTTAGAAGAGGTTCAGTTACAGCTGGTAATACCCCTTTTAATAACTTTGAGGGAACTGAGTCTAATGTGCAGGTAGTACAATTTAAGGAAGAAATTATTTTCTCTAATTCTGATTTTGGGAGTGGATGAAAAGCATCAAGTTTTTCTCCCGGTATGTAATTTAAATCAATATCAACCAAACCAGATGACATACCAGTTGTATTGCTAATAAAGGGTTTTATATTTTGTCTAATATTCTCTATTTTATTATCAAAGAAATCTATAAATACATTACTAGTGAGGTTTACTGGAATCTGAGGTTCTGTGCCTGCTTGATTTTTTGTAAGTTTAGAAATAGTATTAAAAAGAAATCTAGGATTGTTTTTATTTTTCTCTATCAGTGAGGCTAAGTATGCTGAGCGTGCTTTAGTGAGTGCCCGTTTGTAGTCAATAATGCTATCCTTCCAGGCACAGTGGAATACTTCCAATTTAGTAGATCGCCATTTCCGCTCTAATTTACGTGCTATTTGTTTTAAGTTTCTAGTTTGGTCGGTGTACCATGGGGCGAGCTTTTTGGATCTAGCTTTTTTATATTTTAGTGGAGCTACTATATCTAGAGCTGATCTGCAGGTATTCTCTAAGTAGTCGGTTAGACTATCTAACTCTCCTGGATCGGATGGCGAGTGGGCTAAAGCAGTTAAGTCAGGGAGGGTTTCAATAAACCGTGCTGCTGTTGATGAATTTATTGAGCGCTTTATACACTGCCGAGGAGACGGGCGGGTATTTATGTTAAGGTGAAAATCGAATTTTACTAAATAATGATCGGAGATTGCTACGGTTTGCGGGAGTATGTTTATATTATCTACGTCGATACCCAGCGTTAATATTAGATCTAGGGTATGATTTCGATAATGTGTAGGTCCTACTACGTTTTGTTTAATGCCGACAGAGTTCAATATAGAAGTAAAAGCCCTTGTCAGTGGATCCTCCGCATTATCAAAGTGTATGTTAAAGTCTCCTACCATTATTATTTTGTCACTACATACTGCTAAATTTGCTGCAAAATCGGTGAAATCGTTTAAGAAATCTGAGTAAGGCCCTGGTGGTCTGTATACATTAGTTAGGGAGAATGTACTTTTATTTTCAGATGGACTAATAACATTAATAGACTGCATCTCAAATGAGTTTGAGATATCTAAGTATTTCTGATGAATTTCTAAACAATCACGATAGATTATACATATTCCACCTCCTCTGCCTGACAGTCTAGGTCTATGTATATAACTATATCCCACAGGAGTGGCTTCGTTTAGAGTTAAATAATCACCAGATTGAACCCACGTTTCAGTTAGACAAAGAATATCAATTTTCTGGTCTGTTATAAGTTCATTTACAAAAACTGCTTTTGAGTTGAGCGATCGAATATTGATTAATCCAATTTTCAGATCGGTCATATAGGTTGTAATAATTTGATGTGAAGTCTGAATATTAGTTAAAAACTTCGGGCGGACTATTTTCTTATGATTTAGTTTAACCCGGGGCACAGACACAGTCTCAATCCTAAGGGAACTTGGTGACGCCTCTAAGCAGCTCGCAGACAGGTTTAACCCGTTAGTCTGCGGCCTGGTCGCGACCCTGGACAGTCAGCAGCTCCTAATGCTACTCTGCCGACTAGCTAACAGGCTATGGGCTATGCTGCAAGATAACAGGGCAGCGCCATCCCGGGTGGGGTGGACACCGTCCCTGCCTAAAAGACCAGGCTTGCCCTCGAACTCTTCCCAATTATTAATAAAGCCCACTTGATTTTCTGAACACCACTTGGACATCCAGCGGTTTAGCGACGTGAGCCTGCTGTACTGCTCATCACCGCGCCGCATTGGGATGGGGCCAGAGCAGATTACGGCATCGGACATCGTCTGGGCTAATTTAACCACCTCTTTAACATTAGCCTTAGTCACCTCTGACTGCCGCAGACGTATATCGTTGGCCCCTACATGAATCACTATCCTAGAAAACCTCCTATGAGCTAACAATCTAAGGTTGCCACTAATGTCCGGCGCTCTGGCTCCCGGTAAACAGCTGACTGTAACCGCTGGTGCCCCTACAGCTACGGCTACTTTCACGTGTCGGACTATAGAGTCTCCTATCACCAGAGTCTCCTCAGCGGGTGTAACACTGAGCGGGGCAAACCTGTTGGACACGTGAACCGGGGAGTGGTGCTCTGGTGGGCTAGCGCTGGCGTTAGCGGTAGCTGCAGCCCTCGCTCTCCGACTACGCCGCCGAGACGTCACCCATTCGCCCCGCTGTGAGGGCTCTATCGCCGGAGTCGCGGAGGCGCTAGTTCTCCCTGGCGCGTCCACACCTACTACAGACCCTGTCTCTCTATCCCTACATTACTGCACAGCAATGTAGAACCTTTGCTTACGGATGCCGTGGCTTCATGGGTTTGTCAACCACATGCCTCCTGAGGGAGGTAGGGGTCACTGGAGGCATCAGGAAGACAACAAATGCCCTATTTCATGCTGACAGGGAAGAGACCCAACATTTCCACGATGCAAAGATTTGGATCAGAGTGTTTTGCAGACAAGCAAGACAAGAGAAAGTTGGATCCAAGGAGTGAGAAAGGGATCTTTGTGGGCTATCACAAAAATAGTCCAGCCTATTTGGTCTACTACCCAGACACCGGCAAGATCCTTAAGAACAGACTAGTGAAGTGTGTTGAAAAGAGTAGGGTGGAACAGGACACACAGACAGAACAAGCAGTTGTTGATTACCCTGATGATTACATAATTAGAGGGAATAATAAAACTCAACCGACTAACGAAACTAATGAAAGCTTCGAAGTTACTGAGGAGAACCCACCAGGAATACCAGTAAATAGAGATTCAATAGGGATTCAGGACAGTTCTCAGGATAATCCTGAGACACGTTATCCTTGCAGAGAGCACAAGAGACCAGGATACTTAGACCATTATGTGTCAGATCTAGACAGTGAAGATAGGGTGCTATCTAACATCGACTATTGTTACAGGATGATAAGCAATGTACCCCAAACATATATAGAGGCTGTGAATTCCACTCAGTCTAGCAAATGGAAAGAAGCTATGGATGAGGAGATAGATTCGCGGAAGGAAAACAATACTTACACTGACCATCTTACCTGAGGTCAAAAATGCAGTGGGAGGTCGATGGGTATAAATGATCAAGGATAACCCTGATGGCTCTGAGAAGTGTAAAGCGAGGTACGTGGCAAAAGGGTACAGACAAGTAGCGGGAGTTGACTTTACTGATACTTTCTCCCCTACAGCAAATATGACGAGCATAAGGGCATTGATGCAAGTAGCAGCACAGAATGATATGTTGTTGCATCAAATGGATGTAAAGACTGCATACTTACATGCCCCAATTGACCGTGAAGTGTACATAGAACAGCCAGAAGGATTCAAGATAAAAAATTAGAAGGGTGAAAAGTTAGTATTCAAATTGGAGAAATCATTGTATGGGTTAAAACAATCAGGTCGAAATTGGAACAGGATGTTACATGACCACTTGTGTGAAAATGGATTCAAACAGAATCCTGCTGACATATACCAATTGTCACGTTGAGGACCCCGGCCCCTCCCTTTTGGGCGTGTGTCAACGTTGTCCACGTGCTTTGTCTGCGTCAGTGTATATACGTATATGTATATAGAGGGTTTTGTGAAAATGAACCAGAAAAGGTACATTAAGAAGGTCTTGGATCGGTTTATTTAGCGGAATGCAAGCCAAGGGCGACCCCTTGTGACCAAAAGTTGGAATATGATGACAATTGTGAAGTGTTGGTTGACCCCAGAAAATTTGAGAAGCCTCTCGCTGCAGCCTGCAGGAAGGCGGAGTTGGACATCCAACCCCGCCCACATCCAACTCCACCCTCTTCTCAAGTCCGAAGCCACGCCCATGTTATGTTCGAAACTCGGACTGTTTTTGCTCCCAGTAAACAGAACTTCCAGATTTTAATTAGTTTAACAGATGCCAAGAAAAACACTCACATGTTATTGACCAAAATGTATGTTTTTCTTTATTATCCCACATGAATAATTTAAGTCTTAGTACAATCTTTTTAGATTTTTCTTGAATAGTTTAATTGTCAGTTCTGAATATGTACAGGACATACAAATGATTTAAATTACATTACTCTCTTACCCAAAGGTACAGCAATAAAATAAATATTAATGTAGCAGCAGTGGTTGTAAAGTTCCTTTACAACTTTACTAAAACAAGGCACAGGGAAAGGCACATGATAAGACACTGAGCCGTCGTCAGTGTCCCTGGGGTGCATGGTGGCAACATCATAATGTGCTTAGCCATTAGTCAGAATAGTGTTCATCGTGCCACTCTTGGTCTCTACAACACTGCCATATCACTAGAGTTGTTCAGGTGTGTCGCCATTTGCGAAAGTGGGCTGGGCTGCTTGAGTACACTAAATACCAACATTACTATTACACCCAGTGCTTAATTTGTAAATCAAACGCTGCCGGAACGCAAACAGCGGCATGAGACACAGGGTCACTGAGGCCAACAATGTCACCGGATCGCACACAAAACGCAACGCTTAGGCGCACAAATGTCAAAATAACAAGCCAATTCGTATATATATATAAATTACTTTTAAATTATTTATATGTGTTTTATAAGTGTTTTAAGTGCAGAAGTGCATTTTCAAGTACTTTCGCCTAAATTCCAGCACGTTTCAAATCTGAAACAAAGCAACATTAAAATTGGTCAGGTAAATGTTCCTTCCCCTGTGTTTGAGGGGTGTTTCTTTATACTACCACATATCGTTTCAGGAGGACACTGCAAAGAATGTGACGCGCGCGAGGTGTGCGGAGTAGCGCGCTACGGTCACTCACGAAAGTATAATGGATGTGTGCTTTATCCCCTAGCTTTATAGGGGAGACACGGAAAGGCATCGCTAAAAAGGAGAGCTCTTATGTGATTTAGGAATGTGGATCTTGTGTTTAAAATGTGTTTTAGAGAATTATTTGTTCAATTAATTGGTTCAACGCAGACAGATTTCTTCATAACTTATAATTATTAGGCTTGAAAGTTACCGGATCGAGGCAGACAGTTCCCGGAACGCACCCTTCAAAATGAAAGAGTTCCCGGATCCTGATCCGGCTCAAATTAAGCCCTGATTACACCCCTTCTCCATTACCAACATTACCAACATACCCCTTCTCTATCACCAACATTATCAGTAAACAGTAAACATTACCATTTTAATTGTGTACTTATAGTAGCAGAGTTGCCAACTCTCACGCATTTGACCGTCTTCACACGCTCTCACACCACACATCTGATTTCTCACGCCGAAAAAAATCTAGTTTATTTACCTCAGATCCACATATATGATTCAATGAGTTACTAGTTCGCTCTGACGCCAACCACCGGCGATCGATCGATCGCGATATAATACTTAATTTGTGTCCATTTTACATCCCCCCATCAACATTTTACGTTCGCCACCCAATAAATAAAAATAATGAATAACATACGTGGAACGATACACAAAGTAAACAAGGTATGTGTAAATTAAGCGCAACGACGTGTCTCTTGAACACTTGTGAGTTATTATGCATATTTTCAAGTGCCACACAGTTATTCTCGAATGAAGAAGTAGTGGGTTGGCGCACGACAGCGTATTAGAGGGTGGAGTTGGATGTGGGCGGGGTTGGATGTCCAACTCCACCTTCCTGCAGGCTGCCGCAAGACATACTTGGAGAATTTAGAGAACTGGTTGGGAGTTTGATATATGTAATGACCAGACCAGACCTGAGTTTTGTTGTCAGTCACAATATCTATCAAAGCCGAGTGATCAACAATGGGTAACAGCAAAGCATGTGTTGAGATATTTGAAGGGTACTATCGAATACTATCGAATTCCTTTAATAGAACTTGTTGATCTTGACATCAATTGTAACGTGTGTGGAAGTGCGTTGGGTGTGTGTGTGTGGTCTGAAAATATACAGAAACAGTACAATGTATTAGAAGTTATAATCAGAATCTTATCCAGCAATTACATTTAAACATTAGTAAATAACTGCCATACGGGCAGAAGTTTGCCAGTAAGATTCCTCTAAATATAAACCACCACTTAAGTATAATACAGTAGCAGAGAAATAATATGAGTGACGGAGAAATTACTTAACAGCATAACGTTATAAGATATACACAACAACAATAGTTCGCTCTTTCAGGCTAGCTGCAATGCTACTAAGCTAACACGAGTCAACTCGACCTGCGAATATAATTCAGTTCAACACAAACTGCAACAATCATCGAATTGTCCATCACTAAGAAGGTAGAAATCACTCACATTCCCTCATGAACGCACACAGGAATATGGAAAAACCCCACGGAAAGTCCAGTCAGCTTTGGTTCGCTCACTAGCTGATTTGCCATTTGTCAGTGTGTGACAGCAATTTTCCCGACCTGTTCGGACTGCATTACCACCATTGCCTAGGAGATGGTATTTCACCTGGTGCGCTTTCTAACACAGCCACCCCCAAATGTCTGTCTTCAGGACATTTGAACTCCCAAAGAAAGCCCATCAGTTAGTATCATCCCTCAGAGTCACTGAATCTGGGCAGTTAGATGAGCCGGGCGACAGGACGGACATAGGTCCTCTCCTTAACTCGGACAGTGGCTGTTCTGATGTTCCCGTCTGCCCCAGGATGGATTTTGACCACCTTGCCTACTGGCCAGAGAGCTCATGGGTAGGGTTGCAACGGTATGAGATTTTCACGGTATGATAACCGTCTCAGAAAATACCGCGGTATCACGGTTATAACGGTATCACAGTTTGTTACATATATTATTAAAATATACACTGACCCTTAAAGAAATTACAACAATTTTTTTGTTCAATTAACTATTTATTGTAGAAACCTGGAACTATTGTATACAAAATGTCTCCTTTAAAAAAATAAGCTGTACACATGTTTATATAAATACTGCAAAATTAGAGAAACCTAAATCATGGATTTCAGTACAATTATTTAAGTTTAAATTATTTAATATCTGATAAACTGAGCCTGGGTTCGTGTCTAATCAACAACTGTTGTAAAGGTCCATTTTACTGCAAAGTTGGAATATAACCAGATACTGCAGAAAGAGAGGATTTATTTCTGACATGATCCTCACAGATTTCTATTTTAAGGCTTTCACACTGAGTCTGGTTTTAACATACGAAAAACACATGTCAGAATTTGAAAATGAACGCATGTAAATTAATGGCATCTTTCACATCCAGTGAAAGCAAGGACCTTATAAAGCCTGGATTATACTTTCACGAGTGACCGTAGCACGCAACTCCGCACACCTCACACGAACCTCCACCGTGTCACGTTCTTTTCAGTGTTCTCCGTAACGATGGGGAATGAACATTTACCTGACTAATTTTAATGTTGCTTTGTGTTTCAGGTTTGAAAAGTGCTGGAATTTAGGCTAAAGAAATTGTAACTACTTCGTTTCACAATAAATAGCTGTCTGACTGAACAGTTCTCTTGTATTACGTTAACAAATACGAGCCTCTTGTAATTCCAGGACGAAAAATGAGAGAACCTGAAGACGTTAAGATTGGGCGTTTTGAAAATAAACAACCATTAAATAATGTAATTAAAAAGCAAATTATTTTGAATCATTTTGAGTATATGTATTTAACAAAATTTAGTTTAACGTGCTGGGAAATATAGAAATGGACATTGAAAGTGACGTACAAGTGCTTTAATTATGAACCCTGCAAACATGACTTTGTTCATTGCGCTCAGGCGCGGCGCGCAAAGTTACAAAATTAGAGAGGTGCACGACCTCGCAAATCGACAGCGCGTGAGGCCACCGTGATTACGTCATTTTCACCGCTGATTTTAGTTTAGCTTTTTTTTGTTAAAAATTTTAGTCTGATGCACTTTCTGCCATTCTCACCGCTGTGTGCTGAGTAGCTGAACTGGAGCGGAGTTGGCTTCATCATATTCAGGTGAGAGTGTGATTAGATGACTGTCAGCTGAAACAGGTTTTTTAACTCCCCAGGGAAAGAGTCCTGCTGGGCCTGGGCCAGGATTAACTTCTCAGCCAGGATGTAGGTTGCAGCATTTACAGTCTGACAATCACCGGAGGCGGTCGCCCCATGAAGGGATGTGACAGTAGTCTGGACTAGCTCCTTCCATGTGCGGAACTGTGCCGATCAGGTAGATCTAGGCTCCGAGCCTCAGATGTTGTACCGACAAAGGTGGACTTTCGGAGTTCGACAGAATCAGGTTCATCATCCTCTGTTGCTGTCTTAGCCGGCCACTGATCTGGAGGTTGACGGAAGAAATCTGGACCATTAATCCATCGGTGTGGATGCACCATGTCTGAGAGCTTCAAACCTCGAGTTATGTCATCTGCCGGATTCCTCGCCGAGTCCACATACCTCCAGCTGTCTACCTCAGTTAGTTTGAATCTCTGCGATACGCATGCCAACAAAGACCTTGTAACAGCACGACTCTGACCTCAGCCATTGGAGCACCATAGTGGAGTCTGACCAGAGGAACGTCTGCTGAATGGGTATGGTCAGCTCTGTCTGGATAAGCTTGACAAGCTGGGCACCAGTGAGTGCAGCGCTACGTTCCAGACGTGGCATACTAATATGTTTCTTTGGTGCCACTCTTGATCTGGCTAGCACAAAGGAGGTGTAGACATAACCTTGGTCATCGACGGTGCGTAGGTAGGCCACTGAACCATACGCTCTCTCTGATACATCGCAGAAGATGTGAAGCCCCCTGGATGCAGTTGGCTCGTCGACACATGGACGTGCGTAGGTCCGTGGGAATTGGAGGTGGATGAGATCGGGAAACTCCTTCACCCAATCTGTCCACTGTTCTCTCAGAGACTAAGGTTCAATCAGATAATCCCAACTGATGTTTTGCTTCCAGATGTCCTGGATGATGACATTAGCCTTGCTCCACAACCTCGATCAAGTTGGAATTGTCACCACAGTTATCTCGAACGTGGCGTTGGAGAGCATATACAGCACAACAGGGGCTACATGTAGTGCCGAATTGCAGCACTTGCCATTCATAAATGGTTGGCTCGTCTTCCCTCTGCATGTGCCTCCAGATGAACCTCAGCACTGGCGTGTCAATAGGCTGCAAATGGATCTGATGGAACATCGCCTTTATGTCTCCGCTTACAGCGACCGAGTACTGATGGAATCTCAGAAGGACACCTAGTAGTGAAGGCCTTAGTGTTGGTCCAGGCAACAGGAGCTCATTCAGTGACTGCCCCCGGTATTGGAATGAGCAGTCGAAAACGACCCTGTCCTTTCCATTGTGGTGGACCATGTGGTGTGGTATAAACCACAACTCTGGTGACTGACAGGCTTCTTCTGGTGAGACCTTTGCCACATAGCCTGATGCTTCCAATTTCTGGATCTCAGCACAGTATGACTTAGCTTGTGTAGGGTTCTTAGCCAGCTTCTGCTCTATGCTGTGAAGCCTGGGAAGTACTGCTTCGGCAGGAGCCCAGAGAACCATGTCCGTCGTACGGCGAAGAAGGGGAGTGGCGTAGCGCGGAACATCAGCTACTATTACTATTAGTGGTGGCTGTCTGGAGCAGAGTAAGAGTGCGTTGGTCTTCCTTTGAGCGAGTGACAACTTTCTCACTGTAGGGCAAGGTGTCCATTTGCCAAAGGCATTCCACATTCCCGAGAAGCTTGCTGGAAGCTGAGGCTGTGGTGATGTGCAGGCATTGTTGGACCCCAGGTGAGAGATGAACAGTATCAACTGGCCCTTGAAGAGACCAACCCAGCCTAGTGCAAATAGCGACAGGTCCGCCTGGTGGTCCTGCATGCACTGGTTGGACCGGAGTGATCAGGTGGGGCATATCAGACCCAATTAGGAGCAGTGGTTGTACGTGGTTCACCGGGCATAAGGGAAGGTCCCTGAGATGTTTGTATTTCTGCTGCAGCACACCAACTGGATAAGTGTGTTCAGCAAGAACCAACCCTTTGGCAGTGAAGGTGTGGGATATCAGGTGCTTTTCGTATGGTCGCAGTGGTGATGACACTTTCAAGGAGATTGATGCGCCGTTAAGTTGCTTAACGCTCTGGTGCACAGTCTGCAAAGGTAGAGTCTCTGGATGGCTGAAGAGGTTGAGCTGTTGCACCACCTGAGGAAGGACGATACTCCTTTTGGACCCGTCATCGAGTCCTGCATCCTTTGGTCACCGTTATGAAGGAGGACCTTGACCACCTTCAGCATTACTCTTTGAGACCTGTTGGGCTGATCATCACCTTTGTGGGAAGTAGACTGACCGTGTACACCTTCCGTTTGGTTTCCTGGACTAACTCATGCAAGATAGTGAGGTGCGTCTCCTTGCAGTTGTGCACCGGTCCTCTGGGTGATTGCGTCCACATTTTCGACACCGTTTACCATCCAGGAGCCACTTTAAGATTTGATCGGTGGTCAACTTCTTGAATTCTTCACAGGAATTGTGGTAGTGGTCCTGACTATCACAGTATGGACAGAAAGGCGTAAGCTCTGACAAAGATGTCTCCTCCCTTGGTGCCCTGTCAGTTACATTGAAGCACGCAGTTCCTGGCTTCTCTTCAGGTTGAGCAATTCACTGATTCTTCCTAGCTGGTCGGGGGGTATTTGTCTGATACAGTGCTGCCGTTCTATTGGATATACACCTTGCTTGTGACTTTGTCTGGAGCCAGGTAGCTAAGTCCAGAAGGGCGTAGGTGCTGTCGGTACCAGTCTGCAGAACACCATATTACTCAACAAACCATCACGGTAAGTGGGAGGCATCTTACTGAGCAGATGATCAACGTGGGAACCACAGTGGAGTTCATACCCATTCTGTCCTTCAAGTGTCTTTAACATGCCTACCATGTACTGGATTGATAAGGCGAATGAGTCAAAGGCGTCAGCGTCACCAATCTTTAGATCAGGCGCATTGAGGATGGAACCTAGCTCACTTTGGATCAACTGTCGTGGTTGCCCGTATTTATCTTGTAGGGTCATGCATCTAAGCCTTAGCCAGCTGCAGCACGCTTGGGAGTTTGATGTGTCCTATCAACACTTGATATTTATATTGCTCACTGAGGTGAAGGCTGCCTCCCAGTACCTTGTCTAGTGCAAGCTTAAGCAATGCAAAATCACTCTCCCGACCACTCTCGAACACTGGAAGGGAAGGCCGAGGGATTCCAAGAGCTGATGCTATGAGTAATTCTGCTCCGGGTAGTGGTGTATAGCCAGGGTAGGGAGCAGAGAGAACTGGCACAGGCTTCCCATGGTGAGTCGGTAGAGGCCGTGGAGCTCCATGGTTGGTATGCTGAGCAGCGTTAAGTGGTGCCATGGCTGGTTGGTACACTGCTGAAAACTGACGCTCTACCGAGTTAGCGGGAAATTGTAGGTTGTAGTGCAAACTTGTTTTTCACTAGGAAATTTTGACTCAAAGGATGATACCTCTTGAGGTGCAGGATGGGTCACAGGTGCTGAAGTGATGACATGAACTGACGGCATCAGTTCTTGTGGCATCACTTGTGGGGAAGGAGTGGTTGGACACACAACAGGAGCAGGTGGTGGAAGTAATTGGGTTGACCGCGGCGGAGAGGTGGTTGGACGTTCGTCAACCTGTCTTACCAGCACTGCCGTTGGTAAGCCCAGGAAAGGTTCTAACACATCAGAGTGGGCGGATGAATGTGCAGGTGCCCAGTTACTGGAAAGCATAGAAGAACGAAGCTTAGCAATCTCAAGGTCCTGTTCAGCTCTTTTCAGGCGTCGCTCTCTTTCTAGTCGCTTGGTGAGTGCTTCTCTGGCTTTGATTGCCTCATCTTGGAGTCGCTGTGCTTCCTTGGCTTGGTCATCCAGCATTTCACACTCTAAGTCGGCTTGAGTTTCATGCTCGATCATACGACGTGTATCTTCTAGCTCCAACTGCTTTATTCTCTCTTCTAGGATTGCAGCTTGGGCAGTGGAGAGACCCTGAGTGGGATACGTACCAACTGAGTAACATGTATACCTACTAGGTGTGCTTTGGGTGGACAAACTTCTGTTGGATGACCTGCTGTGGTGACTGCTATGGTGGCTGCTAGAGCAAGGAACGGCGGTCTGTAGGTCCATGTGCGCAGGGGGTTGGAATGCAACTTGGTAGTCATCCAGGTAAGCAGGTAGGTGATGTTCTCTCTGTGGACGTCTTCGGGGCTCTGCGTCGCATAATGCTGCGTCGTCCATGATCCTCCTCTTAGGTTGCACTCAATTACGGCTCGAAGGACCAATGTTTGAGATGCGGGGCGAAAACTCAAAGGGAAGGATTGCAGGCTGAGGCGGTGAATCATGGACTATGATTCCCGTTAAAGAATCAACGCACTGGGACAGTGAGTTTTTTTCTTTAATAGAACTTGTTGATCTTGACATCAATTGTAACGTGTGTGGAAGTGCGTGGGTGTGTGTGTGTGTATGTGTGTGTGTGGTCTGAAAATATACAGAAACAGTACAATGTATTAGAAGTTATAATCAGAATCTTATCCAGCAATTACGTTTAAACATTAGTAAATAACTGCCATATGGGCAGAAGTTCGCCAGTAAGATTCATTATCTAAATATAAACCACCACTTAAGTATAATACAGTAGCAGAGAAATAATATGAGAGACGGATAAATTACTTAACAGCATAACGTTATAAGATATACACAACAACAAGGAGCTGTTTCAGGCAGTGTTGCCAACTTAGCGACTTTGTCGCTATATTTAGCGACTTTTCAGACCCTCTAGCGACTTTTTGTAGTAAAAAGCGACTAGCGACAAATCTAGCGACTTTTTGTGGTGTTATTGGAGACTTTTGGCAGCTCTGAACAAACACGCTCTTCAGTTGCTGTCCTCTGGGCCGTGAGCCCCACAACACTCAGTGCAGTCTCGCACTCAGAGCAGACCCTCACCGCTCCACGTCCACACTGCAAATGAACTGCGCATGCCCAAAGCTGCCGCCGCCGAGGGATGTAAATATGTGAGACACGAAAAGAAAGCACAGAATTTAACTCACACAGTCTCAGTCATTCTTCACCTCATTCACCACGTAGCCGGTCACTCGACTCGTCCACAGTGCGTCTCTGTGAAAGCTTAACATCTAGCTAACTTGCTCATCATGTCTCACTAAACTATATGCTCAAAAATACAGGAAAGAGTGGGAATCAAATCCTGAATTTAAAGGCTGGCTGAAGCCATGTATTGGAGATAATACACAGGTATACTGCCTGTATTGTAAGGTTGATTTCTATGCCAACTAGTTCCTGCTAACAGCTACTCATATACTAACATTTAACAACACAGCAAAAAAAACTGTAATTTACGTAAAAATTATTTATACAAAGCATTAAAGTCATGTAGTTCTTTTGAGAAGTGAGTGCCTATTTCAAAGGCAACAGATGTTGTTCATTTGTAGTTCTAACATATTTAGGGTGTTTTTACTCATTTTTTTATCTCTCCCAACGTTATTCTTTTACAGCTTCAAAAACATGTATTATGCAAATTAGGTGATGACGTCATTTAGCGACTTCTAGCAACTTTTAGGACAACCAATAGCGACTTTCCTTACTGACGAGTTGGCAACAGTGGTTTCAGGCTAGCTGCAATGCTGCTAAGCTAACACGAGTCAACTCGACCTGCGAATATAATTCAGTTCAACACAAACTGCAACAATCATCGAATTGTCCATCACTAAGAAGGTAGAAATCACTCACATTCCCTCAAGAACACACACAGGAATATGGAAAAAACCCACGGAAAGTCCAGGCAGCTTCGGTTCGCTCACTAGCTGATCTGCCGCTTGTCAGTGTGTGACAGCAATTTTCCCGACTCGTTCGGACTGCATTACCACCGTTGCCAAGGAGATGGTATTTCACCCGTTGCGCTTTCTAACAACGTGTGAAGCCGAATATATGGCTCTTACCGCTGTTGCACAAGAAAGTGTATATATTTCTCAGTTGCTTGATGGATTGGATAGCAAAAGCCATCATACACCAGTAAAAATCTATGAGGATAACCAGGGTGCGATAGCTCTAGCAAAAGATCCTGTAAGTAGACAGAGGTGCAAACACATTGACATAAAGTATCATTTTATCAGAACTATGTTGAGGGATGGGAGTATTTCTTTGACGTTTTGTTCAACCAAAGAAATGGTGGCTGACATGATGACAAAACCTGCAACAAAAATGAAGCTGCAAAAATTCAACAATTTTATGTTTGGAGTGTAAACGAGGGATGTTTATAATGTGAGAGCAAGTGGGGGTGTTAACATGAATGTACATAGTGTGCTCTCCATTATATGATTATCTGATATTAGTCATGTGACTATCAGAGTTGCGCATGCTCTATTGTTAATTAATGTAGGTTGTGGCTAGTAATCTGAAGAAGGAATTGGGTTGGTTGCATACAAAGATTAATACACAGCTGAGAAATCTAGGAGTTATTTTTGACTCTGATGCTACTTTCTCTATACATGTGAGGAAGTTGTTACAGGTTTGTTATTTACAGTTGAGAAATATAGTTAAGCTCAGAAATCTTCTGTCATTTCAGGATACAGAGAAAATTATTCATGCCTTTGTCTCATCGCGATTGGATTATTGTAATGCATTGTTCACTTGTCTCAGTTGTGAAAGTCTTGCTCAGCTCCAGCGGGTCCAGAATGCAGCGGCACGAGTGCTTACTGGATCTAAGAAGCGTGATCATATCACTCCAGTTCTGGCCGCTTTGCACTGGCTGCCTGTAGCTTATAGAATTCAGTTTAAAATATTGGTTTTAACTTATCAAGCGCTTTGTGGAGAGGGTCCAGAGTACATCTCTGATCTTTTAACAGCTTACTCAAATGGAAGGGTATTGCGTTCTTCTAATCAAGGGCTGTTGGTAGTCCCTAGGACTAAACTGAAACGAAAGGGAGATTGCGCCTTTTCTGTATGCGCTCCAAAGCTTTGGAATAACCTTCCACTGGATATTCGGCTATCTGGTTCTAAAGAGCTTTTTAAACAAAGGCTTAAAACACATTTGTTCTCTTTAGCCTTTGCAGATGGGCACAGCTAGGTGTGCGTAGGAAGCGTAGGTGTGCTGTTTTAATTGTGTTTATTTGATTTTGATTTGTTGTGATTTTTGTGTAACATATTTATTTCTCATGTTTTTATGTGCAGCACTTTGTAGTCTCACTTGGAAAAGTGCTATACAAATAAATATTTACTTACTTACTTACTTACATTCGCTTTGTTAAAAAAGGAGAGAGAGCTGAAGCTATGTATGCAGAGAAGTTTTTTGTGCGCGAATAAAAAGCGAGGAGAGACAACATTCTTGATCCAAGATTTGATCCGTGTGCTGTGATTCATTTATCTTCGCCAGTATATAAGATGTCAACACAGTATATATATATATATATATATATATATATATATATATATATATATATATATATATATATATATATATATATATATATATATATATATACACGGTATACGGTAACTACTTAGTAAATAAGTAGTAGGTTGATGTCATTATGACAGTCACTCTGGTCTAGGAGTTGTAAATGTATTGTTATATGATACACTTTTTGTTGTTGGTATTTAAAATATGCCATTTGATCTGAAAATCAACCAGGATTGTTATTAACCCCCCTACCCAGGAAGGAGATACCATCACTGAAAATGGGAAAATGAAAGGAAAGAGACACTTGTTAAAAAATCAAACTTTTTATTGATATCAGGAATATGGTTACGCTGCTGTGCACAGCACATACGTACAAAAATAAAAGGTAAACCACTTTTTTTTTTTCAATAGATTTGTTTTCACACACAGCACTGTTGGCTTTCAGAGAGAAACGCCGGAAGACGTCTGTGTCCAGCTGCTTCCCAATCTTTGTAAGAAATCATAACTAAGGCAGGAGGTGAGGTATATGTCAAGAGTGAGGAAAAGCAGAATGGGCAAAGATGGCACTCAGGGCCAGAGTTTAAAGAATGAGAGAGAGAGAGTGTGAGTGAGTGAGTGAGAGAGAGAGAGAGAGAGAGAGAGATAGGAGGGATAAGACTGAGTGAGCATATGCTGCAAGGTTACACATGTCCCCTAATTCCACAGTCCCAGTTCCCACAGAGCATCCGCCATGTCCACACACACAATGTCCACTCTAATATACATCACAGCAGTTACAATGCACTGGCTCTTTTCCATATTGCAGTTTGCAGACATTATTTGCTGGAGACTGGATTTCATTGGTTGGTTAAACATTTGCCTGTTATTGGTTGGATCTCTGTGGCCATGCGTATGCTGTCTGCCTAGTGTGGGCATCTGTAGTTTTGCTGAATTTGAGGAAACCATGTGCAACATCAAATTTGTCATAGTTGAACTGCTACTAATGCTGAGAAATACAAAGTGGGCCCACGGATTAGAATAGAAATGAACAAGTGAAAGAACCCTTTCTGCATAACCTGAAAACACACACACAAAATAAAAACAAACATGAAATGGCAGTCAACCCTTTTCCTGAAAAAAAGGTTTTCCCCACAGCCGATGGAAAGTTATCTAGCAACAAGCTCAACAATGCACCTCAAAAAAACTTTATCCATCTTCGCTTCAGAAGACAATGGCATCCCAAGCCATCAGACCGCCTTGTGTGCTACATGGCGGAGAGATGGACCCTGGAATGAAGGGGCTATGGCGCATTGTTGCTCACGGAGACGGTCTCTGCCTCGTGAAGCTGACAGGCTGCGTCTCACAGCTTCCCCGTTTCTGTGACCAATAAACATTTTTACAGCTGTTGCTATAAATCCGTGCGGCACACGCAGCAGCGATCAGGGGTGTTCCCGTTCTCCAAGGTTCCCATGACACCCCCCCAACCCACCCCATCCCTCACCGACTACGACAGCTATGGCTCCTGTGACTCCGGTATGACTCTGTCCTGCTCACTATTTCTCCGAATTCACAGGAATGCGTTCGCTGTACCAGGAGGTACTAAGAAGCTCAGAGCACATTCATAAGGCATTATAACACATTATAACACAAAGCTCTCAAAGACAAGAGGAAACGTTTCACCATGCTGGTTGGCAAGGTTTTCTTAAGCTTTGGTGATTTTAATATGCAGCGTACTGGAATATAACAAAGGCGTATGTTGTTCGTGGGTTTTGATGCTAACAATGGTGGCAAACTGTGCAGATGAAAATGGCCTTTAAATTCTCTATGAAGTTGCGATTTATATTAATTGACATTATGTAGACTTCTCAACAGTTCCTACTTAGTGTTTCCTTTGTGCCATGGGGCCTCTCCTCATATCATTACCATCTCATATGTAACAGTACTGACAGTTTCCCATTGTAGAGGAAGTTTGCCAAAATCTGCAATTACAGGCAACTGCAACTGCAATTACAGGCTTAGCTGACTTTGGGAAAGAACTCAATGATTCATACCGGTGATCATAACATGCTCAATTACATTATGATGATTTTATCAAATACATTTTTCAGAGGGAGGTTTAGCCCATATGATGGTTACTATTTAAAGCCTTTTAATAAATACAAATTTTAATTTAAAGAAACCGCTTAAATCTTCCAATGGCACTAACCAGACTTCACCAGATTGGTTTTGTGGATGCACATTAATAAGGACAGGTATGGACATGGAAATATCAATTCCAAATGAGTTCTGTCCAAAACTAAGCTTTAAATTACATCTTATATTGACAGTCCTATAACATTAGCATCAATCTTAATGGTGCACATAAAAACCCCAACAGTCATCAAGGACATAACAAAGGTTAAACACAGTGCATAAAGTGCGTGGCAGCGCAGTGGAGTCACTCAGCTTTGCGTTCCCCTCCCCAGAGAGCGACCTGAAGCCTGCAGTCGTACAGGGCAGTAGGAGGAAAAGAGCAGCCTGCAGAAAGACAGGGACAGGAACAGGGACACACGTCCTCCTCTGCATGCAATATGAATAGCAGTGCAGGCAAGGGGCCTGTGCAGGGTGGCACCATCAGGACTGGCGCCAGGCCCTGTGCGTCATGGTCGAAGCTTCAATGAGGAATTAGCAAGGGCCACCCAGAGCACTCCACCCAGGTGTGTCCACAGCCAGGGCCATGAAGTACCCAGACCCTCACCCAGCTGAGCCACCGCCCCACCAGCACTAGTCCATGCTGCCCTGCAGGGGGGCTGCAAAGTGGAAGTGGAGATGAACCTGGGTTGGTGAAGGGGGGAAAGGCCATGTGGCGAAGGTGAAGGTAACACGGAGCACGGGCACCTGGACAAGCTTGGTCCTCCCATGGTGTGTCAGGGTTACGGGCTCGTTGGCGGCCCAGGCCCTGAACTAAAAATGAGCTGGTACCCGGAGCAGACGGCCCTCGGGTTACCGCTGGAATCTGAAGGCCTCGGTATGCGGTGGCGTTTTTACAGGAATAACTGCGCAGGGCGGCCCGACGCACGCGGCCGAGCTTCGGTTCAGGTATTTGGGAAGCTGCCCTCCTACCCCCGCCCCTGCCCCCACCGTGCTGGACGAGAGACACATTCTTGCAGCAGAATGAACAAACAATCCGGCCACAGCATTGCACAAGTGTCTCTCCGTGGTAAAGTAGTGCCATTCCTTCCCAGTTCCCTTTGAAGGGGACCGCTCCTTGAAGTTGAAGGTGGGCACACCCTGACTTGGGATGGGATTGCAGCCGTCCCTCCGTTTGAGCGCCGTGCCATGGCAACCCTGTCCTGCCAGCAGCCTGTATCAGAGGGAGCTGTTACAGTTCCCCGAGGCACTGCAGTGCTGCAGCAGCAGAGAGCGTGAGCTCTGCCCATCTCACACTCCTCCCCATCACACACACACACACACACACACAGCTCTCCCCAACTCACACACACACACGCAGCACACACTCACACATAAGCACCCCTCAAACATGTGAATAAATATAATAAGTCCTGCACCCATGCACACGCCTAACCCCACCCCAAACAGCAGACACCAACATCTACTTCATCTTTGTGCAACCCAAAGCACGTTTTCCCTCATTAGCAGCGAAACGTTCATCTTATCGCTCCCTGCTTTTCGTTTCGGCAAAGCTACCAGTATGTACAGCATTTTTATTGATTTAGCATACCCACATACGTACTATGCAAAAAGCTTACTTAACTACGTGTCATCATCTCATCAGCCATACCACTGACAGGCATTGTGTCATAATTTACCAGTGGTGTCTCAGTTCATGGACAGAAATATTTTTAGTATGCGATTGCATAAGTTCCCCTGTATTTTGTTTCTTAACTACAAAAACTTTTCTTCAGTTCCAAAAACATCTGAAACTAAAGTGCACAAGTAAATGGTACACCAGACCCAACGCGATGATTGGGCACACTGTGCCGGAAAAGATACTGTGTCACCATATTTTTTGTAAGCTAGCATGGAGCAGCTGAGATACGACAGTAAATCAGGAGACAGGAGCCTTTGGCTTTTACATTATCATCAGTGATCCAGAGCAGGTCACACTCTTCTACTCAGCCTTGAGTGGCCCGTGTGTCCTCTGGCCAAAGAAAAGCAAAATGAAGTTGAGATTCACCACCCCACGTCCTACCCCCCCTTGGCTGGCCCTTGTGGGGGAGAGTCCCTGCAGGGCCCTGGCTTGCATGTCAGCCCTATTTCTGACTCCCCGGGGTGTTCGGAGAATGCACGTTAAAGGGGAGGCATGGAAGCAAGCCAAGGCACCTCAGCTGCAGAAAGGGATCTGCGTCACTTTAAGCGCTCTCATGTTTCCACGGTGAGAAAACTAGACGAAAGAAACAAAACAAAGCAAAAATAGATGTATATATCCTAATGATAAACCAACCTTAAGGTTAAGTTGGCTCGAACCAAAAAAGAAAAAAGGAAACAAAAATTTACATATTGTTTGCAAATGTCTGTGCATCCTTTATACCCATAGAGGGGTTCTGAGGTAATACAAAATATCACTTCACTGTTTAAAGAGGATAAGGACATCTGCCGTCCGTTCCAGTGTTACGACCCCTCCCGATAAGCACTCAGGTGAGGCGAATGGACAGGTACCGCCAAATCCAGACGAGATAAAAGAAAAAAGCAGCAAAAATGGTAGGCCTACATATGTAAGTTCTCAAAAAAAAATTTTAGCTATCGAAATATACATATACATATATAAAGACAAGAATAAATACTATTGTAGTGGTGTTCTTGCACTCCCCTTAGTTTTTTAGGTATTATATGATTTCAAATCTCTTCTGTGAGGGAGCATCCACGTGTGCAAAAACAATAGCGCTATTATCGGTTACCCGCTCATATTCGCGGCAGGAAGTGCGTGACTGTCATAGAGGGATTGGCTTTGCTGCCTCTCTTCGCTCGGCCGTGCTTGCTGAGGGCGATGTAGAATCCCTTGTAAACGAAAGACTCGTAGGCGTTGTAGTTGTTTGGCAGCAATGTCTCCTTGAACTTGCACTCGTGATTAAAAGTGGGCTGAAAGAGAAGAGACAAAAGGAGATCAGAGGCCCCCGCGCAGAGGCGCAAGGCCAGCGCGCGCTGGTAAACGCGGTCACGTTTACGCAACGTTACGCGCGCACAGGGACTTTGCGTCCAGAGCTGGGCGTTATTGGAAAGGATTGTGGTGTAATTCGTTTTTTGTTTCACTTTCTCAGTATAAACTAGCCTTGTGCAAAAAAAATATTTTAGGGTAGATAACACGGAACTGGTGGCGTATGTAACACAAAACTACTACAGTCATTAGAGTTTCACACAAACGCCATCTTAGGCGCCAAGAAGCCGTCATATGATCTCCTATATTATACTGATCAATGTCTTATTTAACTTCTGCAAGTGATGAAGAAATGTAAAATATTAAAATTCCTCTAAACGAACGTTTGTCTACTGTATATAGACAAACATGTAAAGGTAAAGAAGACCTCTTCTGATGTAATAACAACAGAAGATGAGGCTTGAAACGTTAAGAATTTTCTGAATACCAGCCTAGAAGTAGGTTTTTTCCATGCTCTGGTCTCCATGTAGTCTGCACAAGCACAGGTATAGATTGGAATTTTTACACTGGCTTCTTGAAGAGGAACACGAAACACGAAATTTGCAATTGCCTTAACATACGTCCAATAACTCCTTAGCCATATTCCTGCTAGACATACAGTATCAAAAAAAAAGTAAATAAAAATCCAGACAGCAGAGTCCCGTTTTCAAAGCACTTCACATGTTTGGGTACAGCTACTCTTGTGATTATAGGCCTACTTCTAGCAGCAGAACCTGTGACCACCAAAAAGCATTTTGTCCAACAGATTCTAAGGAGCTGGCTGCAAAAAAGCTTTATGGTATTTATAGTTTTTAGGACCCTCATTTGGAAAGACAGCATTGGTTTCTTGGAATCTCACTGAGAAAAACCATTAATATCCAACCTATTAATATCCAGAAAGTCTCTTTTAGAAAGATCAGAAATTCTCATTATATGTAATTATTATCTGACTTTCAGCATCAACAGATTAACTCCGTTAACAAAGTTCAAGTAATCCCTGAAACGTTTGTGCAAAAGTGAACGAAACTGATAGCCTATACAATTTGTCAACTGCTCACCAAAAATCTCAATTTATGTGTCCCGCACGTCTACGCATGGACGTAATTTTGATTTCAAAAGTGGGGGGGACATGGATTCGTCGCTATTTAAATATTTGGTTTTAACCGTAAAAACTGGGGGGGACCAAAACCGGCTTTTGAAAAAGTCGGTCCCCCAGAAAAAATAGGTCCGTGCGTCTACGTTTCTGTCGTTTCAGCATCACAGTTATTATTAATTGATGGTTACCTTTATCATTATATCTTTTATTCACAACTAGAGTGACTGTTATCTTACACGGACGCGTGTGCCAACAAAGGGACCATCGTTCAGTTGCACCGAGTGGCTTAGGCCTATTACGTAAAGAGCATGAAAACTTTTACCCGTGCTATTGCGAGCAGTTAGCATAAAGCCTCAAAGAAAATACATATAAAATGCAAGTTTAGAGGTGTCCTTATAGAAAAAAAAACTTTCAGAGTTTGTCTTGTCACTGCCCAGATCCAGATGCCTTTGCCAACAATGAACAGAGATCAGTTCCAAAACTGCAAAACGCAGTCCTGCTGGCATTTAAAAATTCCCATAAACCTATCCTACCTATGGCTTCTTGAAAGATATTACAGACTCATTGCATGGACCTGCTGACCAAAATGTCTTAATGTATAATATCTGCACGTGGTAACACCCCTGCCCCTGGTCACTGATCTCGCCAACCCGCAGTACATAATTTTAACATATGCATTAATTACAGAAGTGCATCTCTGTGTTTCCCATTCAGGTCGTATGAGATATATGTTTATGAAGTCTACCGAGAAATGAAACAGTTATAAGGAATAAGGAATACATTAACCATGATCAATTTTACACAGTAGTCCTAGTTTCAGAAGCACTCAGAAACACATCCTTGGTTTGTCTTATGGATGCAGGATGCAGACTGGATTGCGAATATAGTTGCGCGCACCTACCGTTCCGTATAACCTTCCTTTGCTGTTCATTGCGACAAAGACCTCGCTTTTCACACCGTACAGACTAACCACTCCTCGTTCCACCGTAGAAATCTCTATCAAACCTAATCAAACAAAACACCATGTTATACAAACGAACTGGGTCGTACCTACACTGTTATCAATATGAAAGAAGAAACAATGGCATGCACCGTACTGCGGTGGGTGGAACCTTGCAGGTGGCGATTTGGGATGCACGGGCTTTGTTAAAAAAAAAACAATGCAAAACATCACCATCTAAATGAACATCTCTCACACGCGCACTTTCCGGCGTGCATGGCAAACCGCTTTTGGGACGCAGAAGGAGTCGGTGTAAAAATAAGTTGGCGTCTATATGCGTCTAAGCATTCATGTCATGTTTTAGCCAGGACAGATACTTAGCACTTAATGGATACTGGTGTTTTTAATAGATTTGTATTTGCTTGATGAGACATTTAAATCTATTTACACAACGTATCAAATCTCAATAATAATACCTAAAGCCATCAAACCCATTACGTCGCTGTTATTCACAAAAGGTCATTTATTGCATTACGTTTCTGGATGGAACTCACTGTACTGATTTTCATTATGTACACCGTTTATCCTGCCGTCTGGGAGGACCTGAAGGTGAAACCCGATGCCCACGTTGCAGTACAGCCTTCGCACTCTTTTGATGCCCAGTAAATAGTCCCGCTCCCAGTTCAGGTCCGATTTCTCCCCCGATATTCCCAGTACGGACCGGGAGAAGAGGGTCTCCCATCGTTTTTCCAGTGAAGTTACGTTAATCCTACTTGGAATCGAGTATGATGACACAATCCCAGCAAGGAAGCCAAGGAGAAGAATTGCAGTCCGCGGCCAGCGCGTATTGGCCTCGCTGGACATACTGATGAGCAACCTTTGCGCAATGGCCATCCGGTTTACCTTCGGGGCACGTGGTCAAAATTAATGCCACTAAAAATACCGCTCTTCTTGTTTTTCTTCCTTCGGCATGGTGGCACACGCTTATTTTAGCAAGGCAGATCAGAGTTTCGAGCATGAAACAGTAGCCCGAAATCAGAACAGAACTGGGAGAGTGTGCGGCAGAACTTCTGATGGTGGTGATAGTGGTGATTAGCATGTTTTGCAGGTCCGCGCCTCTTGCTGGGCAAAGCTGGTCACGGAGAATGCCCCTCACCAAAAACCTATCGCACCTTGCCGGACACCCGCATCCTCATGTGACATCACTCGTGTCCCGTAAAAGAAAGTAAGGGGAGGGCAGGGAGGAAGAGAGAGAAAGTTGCAAGCCAGCAAGTACTGCCCCGCACTGCGAGGGCTGAAACTGCAGCCGCTTCTCCGATGAGACTACAGCGGGACGCCGTTACTCCTCATGTAAAACGGGGGTCGCAGAGCCTTATTGGACGGCTTGGAGAGATCATGGGATGCGATGGGCGCTTTTGCAGCACCCAAATTGGGACGGTGGTCATATGTCTGACAGTCTGCTTCCTTATTTAGAAGGAAGGTGTAAAAACAGTCCAGTTGTCACCGGAGAGCAATGACACTCCACTCTGCCACTTCCCGCTGTTTGTGTAGGAAGTTTACACAACGACCTGATTCTGAAAGCTTCTTTGCGCAGTGAAGCTATACCGCGTCTGTCGTGAACATGATCTCAGTCTTATCACAAGCAACAGCGCCGACAGCCTCTCGGTGTTGCAGTGATGCTGAGATGCTGTTTTCTTTAGGCTCGCAGAGAATGTACGCGCCGCTTGGAATGCCAAGACGTCAGCGAATGCCTTGACGCGTCTCGCTGTTCTCCACGTGCTTCTTCAAGTAACGAAAACGTACGTACAATCATGGAAAGACGTGCTGCTGTTTCCAAATCGTTAGATAGATATAAGCATTTTTACACGTTGCAAAACATTACAGTCAATGACTAGAATTTAAAATCTATCTATCTATCTATCTATCTATCTATCTATCTATCTATCTATCTATCTGTCTATCTGTCTATCTGTCTGTCTGTCTGTCTGTCTGTCTGTCTGTCTGTCTATCTATCTATCTATCTATCTATCTATCTATCTATCTATCTATCTAAGCATATACAAAGCCATATGAATCAGCAGTCTGTAGTCTTACACATGATGCTAGATCACACACGGGAGCATAATGACAGTTCAATTATCAGACCAAGCCCTAGATCAATATTAGAAGAACACCCGCGTGGAATATTTAAAGAGTGCTGTGATTCTGCTGAGCAGTCCTACTGTGACGAGCTGAGTGGGTTGTAACTTGTCTTTTAACGTTCGGTTTCGATGTTTTGTGTTTTGCTGAGCCTATGTTTAAAAAAGCACATATGGCTTCTTGTAGGGTTAGTTGATGGGCTTTGCTGCCCTCTTCAAGTTGGCAGCTTTGATTATAAGATCAGTCATGGCCTAGCGGTTAGGGAACTGGTCTTGTGACCGGAGGGTCGCAGGTTCGATCCCCAGGCCATGACTGAGGTGCCCCTGAGCAAGGCCCTTAACCCTCAATTGCTCACTTGTATAAAAAATGAGATAAAAATGTAAGTCGCTCTGGATAAGGGCGTCTGCCAAATGCCATAAATGTAAATGTAAATAAGATATAACTGACCTTCTAAAATAGCCCTGACACCTACAGTTGTTTGAGATGACTTAAGTGGGAATACATAACAGGTTAATACAATTTACAGTAATACACTTGGAAATTGTGAAAATCGTATATATTTTTACCTCATATAAGAAAATGTAAATGACCTAAAAATGTCAAAATACATAAGTGTATGCATATATTGGGCTGTTCAAATATAATCTGTAAACTGTCGGAAATAGGTCAGCCAGCAAATATTAGGGTTAGAGCCGCGGCAGAGGAGGAAACGTTAAATGGGGCATTGAAGGAAGTTGCCACCACTTCGTGTGTTTTTGATGATGTGTGCTAGGAAGATACCAGGAGAGATGAGGAGCACAAGATCTGCCTTCTGCGCACAGCCTCATGGCTGATTTATCCACTGCAGTGCAGATAGGATTTTCAGCAAGACTAAATCCAAATGTACATGTAATGTCTCCTTAGACGTGAGAATGTAATAACTCCATAGACATGAGAATGTAGTGTCTCCATAGACATGAGAATGTAATGTCTCCTTAGACATGAGAATGTAATGTCTCCTTAGATGAGGGAATATAATGTCTCCTTAGACATGCAAATGTAATGTCTTTTTAGATGTGGGAATATAATATCTGTATAAATAGGACAAGTTAATGTCTCTGTAGATGTGAGAATGTAATGTCTCCTTAGACTTGGGAATATAAGGTCTCCTTAGACGTGGAAATGTAATGTCTCCTTAGACAAGGGAATATAATGTCTCCTTAGATATGAGAATGTAATGTCTCCTATGATATGAGAATGTAATTTTTCCTTAGACAGGATAATGTAATGTCTCCATGGACATTGGAATGTAATTTCTCATTAGACATGAGAATGTAGTGTCTACTTAGACATGATAATGCTCAGTACTACAGTCTACTGGAGTCACAACTTGACAAATGTAAATTGAAATGCAAAGACTGCGTGAGCTTGGTGAATGTAACTCTTGCCTTTGGTCAGCTGTTTCTCTCTCTAACACACACACACACACACACACACACACACACACACACACACACACACATATTTAGGTACCACACACTCTCTATGCCCAGTACAACCCTAATTATTGTTTAGAGGGACATGACCATTCCACAAGCTTTATGCAGCAGAGGAGTGTGCTGGTGTGAGTAACTGGATCTACCATGCTTTCAAGCCCTTTCAGTTACTTTTTATTAATGCTGCATTAGACAGCACTGATCCAACAGCTGGGAAGAGGCAGGAAAGAATTGCTCAGGCGTGACATAAGGATTGCGCATGTCCACTTAACATTTAATGCATGGCCTGGATTCTCCGTGGGAGGGCAGCTGCGTTTCCATGCCCGTTAAAAAGAGCTTCACGATGGCTTAGTTATGCAGGAAGTAGGAAAGAAATCAAGAAGAATGCAAATGTATTAATGAGCCTGTCGTTAGTCGACTGATGTTGTGATGGAACAGAAGGACAGGGCAGTTTGGCAGAGGGCCAGAGGCACACAGAGGAGGTGCAGGCACATATGACTGAAGCCCTTGAGATGGTTTTGAGGATATGGGCTGCACCGTGGATTCTACTGTAGACACAGATGATCCGTGGTAGAAAAGTGCCTGTGGAAAAAGAGATAAATAGAAGCTTGGGTAACTTCCTATCAAGTGTTATGGAAGAATATACTTAAAGACATTATAAAGTGTTGTCTCTGAGGCACAGGGACAGCACTTGACGGTGTCGACCTCACAGAACGTGGCCACAGCAGCTCACGCATTACTGACACTCGGTCACACTCGACCGGTTTAGCGACGGACATCCCTGTGGGAGCTGGCTAAGACACTGCGTCTGCCCCGCCCTGCAGGGAGCAGGGAACTCTGGGTACTCGAGTGCGCTGGAGGATGACTCAGGCAGACAGCCTGCCGGCGTGCAGGGGGGGGTCATGGCTTTGTCTTCGGCGTGTGGCATCAAAGGATGGCTGCTTTGTCCTTGCTTGCTCGCCGCCACTCTTTCCTCCCTTTTGTGCAGTATGCTTAGAACAAGATTCAGTCTGGCTTTGCTGGTGTGAAACGTGCTCTTCTGAAAGGCATCACTAAGTGCCATGTTATTATGATGACACTAGAGACCATTTGAATGTCTCTGGGGCTGGGGTATGGATTCTCCTTTCAACAGCCCTTTGGCAAAAGTTGTGAGCTTGATAGATAGCTAGATAAACAGCTAGATAGAGAAAGACAGACAGAGACTGAGACAGAGAAATAAAGAGAGAGATTACTGACAGACCCTGAGCAGAAGCCAAGTTGGGCTTGTGATGTCAAAGGTGGGAATGTCAGGTCAATGTCTCCTCTCCACAGCAATAATACCACCTACTCCAACCAGCTCAGTCCATGAGCAACTATGTGCTTTCTGCCTCTGCTTTCTTGTACAAAGCTTAGGAAGATATGGGTTTCAGTTCAAACAAAAGGACCTGTAAGAACTTCAACAGAATTAAGCTGGAAAAAAAAGATGTCTGGGAGATATTTAATTCAGGCCAAGAGTGGGGCTTTTCCTCAGAGATCGACCTTCGACGCTACAAAACACAATTCAACAATTGAGCAAGCAGTAGGGACAACTGGGTGTTGCTGAGTCACCCAGGGCCACGGTCGCTCCCCCGTCTCCAGAGGCCGGAACCCAACACCAGGCTTCAGGGCCCACTGCCCGGCTTGGGAATGTAAGACATTCTGTCAGACATCCATGGGCCGCTTTGCACGTTCTCACCCCCACCGGGCGTCAAGTGCGCTGCCGCCTCTCAAAGAGGGCGATAGAGCGCGAGACCACCCCCACCTCCCCCATCCACCCCTGCCTTTCACCCACCCCCACCTCCCCCATCCACCCCTGCCTTTCACCCACCCCCACCTCCCCCATCCACCCCTGCCTTTCACCCACCCCCACCCCCCTGATTTAAGTGGCAGCCGGCCGTGTGGGCTTCACGTTGGCAGGGGGGCAGAAGGGTAGGAATGTAGTGCTAGGTAACGTTGCATTTACACTCACACAGGGACACGAACCGTAGGGACACCAAGTAAGACGTCTCAGACGCCGATGTGTCCCTCTGCTGAACAGATGCCGCAGTGGCAATGAACAAAAGCGGCATCATCGTGTGGAGACTCTCGTCCCGTATCTGTCCATCTTGCTGTGAACTTCTGGAACTGGCATACGTGACTGTTTTGTCAGTTTCTGTTTGGGTTCACAGAGCATATTCAGTCATTCTATTCCTGTAGTAGTACAAGCAGAAGTGCTTACAGTGGAATCAATCCATGTCACTGTGTCAAGAGAGAAGGGTGCAGTTGAACTTTTTAAGGACACGCATTAATACGACACCAACATAAAAAAACCCATCTTTTTTGTAACAACAATGATGAAGCACTCTGGCTGAAAGCCAGTGTTGAGGAAGCACTTTGAAAAACTGAGTTTCCCTTTTCAAACACAGAGAGATTGGGTTTCTCTTTTTTTTTAAGGATATTTGTTAAAAAAGAAAGTATCGCCCTCTGGTGGAAGACAGGGTTCACTCTGTCTACCTGATTGTTCCTCCTGATAATTCACTGCATTGCACCATTATTAACAAAACAGTTCACTGTTTGGCAAATGCTTGTGCATGCAAATGACTGTTTGTACAACACCAACCCAGCTCCTCTACAGCAAAATGGAAGACATTTGGTTCTGAGTATTTGTATCAGTGTATTTGCAGACATTTGGTTCTGAGTATTTGTATCAGTGTATTTGCAGTACATATCAATGTATTTGTATTAATGTCTGTGAGTAGAGTCAATGAACCTCCTGAACAAAACTATACTGGCTGTGTGTGTGTGTGTGTGTGTGTGTGTGTGTGTGTGTGTAAGGACTGGGTGTGGGAGGGCACCAATCTTACAAAGCTTTGGGTGAGCGATGAGGGTTATGAAGAGACCGAGTCGGAACTGATGCAGCCCTTATCAGTGTGTGGGAGATGACTGGCACATTGGCCTGCGGGCGGAATGCATGTGAGTACAGCGAGCACCCATTTACAGCAGAGACCACAGACTATTCATGCAGTACAAATGACGTCTTCATTTCAGCAGGGACCTCCAAAGCCATAACATCAAGGACTGAACCCCAGTTACAAAAATGAAAGCTAATGAGTGAAGCCCTCCTGCCAAGAAAGCCCAACGGTATGCACACACACACGCACGCACGCACACGCACACACACACGCACACACTTTATACCCTTCAGCCCACAGTCTGAAGCGTAGAAAACAATGTGGCTATTTTGAAGTGTGCTGGGGCATGGTGCTTGTACACAACACCCCCACCCCCCACCCCACCCGTGTCTGTCAGCAGCCGTAACCGTACAGCACATAGTGACACCACACCGAGACGCTGCCAGCAACCTCACATCTTCGTTCGACTTCTGCACTGGCCGGGAGCCTGTGGCAGCCTGAAGGGTCCCAGTCTGGCACAGTGAGGAAGAGCCTCACAATCTGAAGAATTTGCAAAGACACTGTCATGCGCGTCACATTCAGGGACCAAAGGCCTTTCCTGCTCATGTAGCTTCGCTCCTACTGCCTTCATATCTGATATCTCGAGGAGACACTTTTGCTACATTAAAGTTACTTCTTCCTAATCTTCCCATTGCTGCTCTTCTAATATTTTGAGCCCCAACTGTCCCTGACTGTCATACAAGACCAGGGGTTTTCAGTCTAAGCCGTGGGAATGTCTAAGCCCGCTCTGATTACTTCTCCTCTGCGATACCTCAAGCAGCTCCAGCCCCTCTGAGGATCACCAAGCCCTTCATGAGTGAGCACAGGAGAAACAAAGAGAAAAACATGTGCAGCATGAGTCTGCAGGACAGGTCCCATGTGCCATTGTGCTAGTTTTCAAGCAAATGTCTCCTGTTTAACAAACCTCCCCAAAGAATCTCAGTCAGGAACAGAGTGTCTTCACCACTTCCCACAGTGCTGTGGTGTTCCTGTTCCTGGACCCAGCCCCTGTGCGGGCGCCACCCAAACAAACCGGCCGAAATGGGTCAAAGGAGCTTCATGAACAAGCTGGACCTCTAGCCCATCCCCGAACTCACCCTCCCCAGCAATTAGTGCATCAGTCCCAGAGACTACGCAGCTCGGGAAGTGTACATTTATGTAGAATTGCGGGGTTGGTGAACTCCGGAAAAAATAAAAACGCAATGCCCCCTCGCCGCCCACAGAGGTCGGAGCTGGCAGGCATTGTGGTGAGAGCCTCCTCGCACCAGGAGGAAGCCAGAGTCCAGGGGCCTTTTCTGAGCCCAGGACACCAGCAGGATGCTACTCTGCCCTCGCGTCCGGATATCCGAAAGACCGATCCAGACTGCCGGGCCTGTCCTTATATAGAAGAAAAGGGAAGTGCAAATCAGTCAACCACTAATTAAACCTCTCGGAGGTAGAGGTGCAGACTGATTGGGCATCATTAGAAAGCCACAGTGGAGAGAAAGTAACTGTATATATATAGTCTCTGTACCACAAGAGTTGCAGGACATCATGTTGGTTTGAAATCAGTCCAAAGTTAACTAATACCCTGTCAACTGAAATGGGTATATCGGATTCTCGAGATTCCTGTCAGCTGTTTGCTAAAATGGTTACAGCATATACTTGACGAGTATCAGTAAGTTAGACTGATACTGTATATATGGTCCTTGGGGGGAAAACAACAGAATGAGCAGGCAACAGTTCCTAAACTGATGTACAATTAATATATATCCATGGCCATAACTGCCCTACTGTAAATGTCCTCATTATAGTGTGTTCAAACAGCTCTTCCATTAAACTTCACCATTACCTTATAAAATGGATTGTGTTTATGTGAAGAGCACACTCATAAATCAGCCACACTGCTTTGGTCCTAGCCTATAATAAGTTGTTCAGGGTTGTTTTGGCCGTATGCGACTTGAATACAGACTAGAAGACAGTAGGTGATTAATGTCTGTTCTAAGAGGACGGTATCGACCCCTTCAAGCTCCAGAGACGATGGGCATTCCATTCAGCAGAGTCATCACATTACACTCCAATGAACACGGGCACACGGGCGCTCACACACACACACACACACACACACACACACACACACACAGCTGCTGCTAAATAGACCACAATGAAATGATAAGCTTGTTTTACTGTGCAGTTATCAAAAGCAAAATGAGGTGAGACTTTAAAAGACATTTCTTTAATCTAAATGTAAACATGAACACAATATAGAAGTAAAGTACAATAAAAGCACAATATTTCCCTTTTTCATTAAACGTGCAGGTACCTGAAATGACTGAACCGGCCTGTTCCTGAGCAACTGTATCCAGGGGAATATTTGCTGTCCCGGTAATGAGGGCCAGCATGTGCGTGCAGAAAAGCTGCTGTCAGGGGGAAGTTAGGGCAAGGGCAGAAGGGCAGAAGGGCGAGGGCAGAAGGGCGAGGGCAGAAGGGCGTGTTCTCTGGCCCGGCACACGCGCTACAGAATCCCTCTGCAGAGCGTGGATGAAAGGTCGTCGACCTGTAACGAGGCAAAAGGGATGTGGAGCGTGACAGGCACAAGCAATCTCAGCTCATGCGCGTGACACACATATAAAGGCTTTGTGGCTTCTGCTGTTTCAGCTTCTGTTGATCTACTGTTGATGATACTATGAAATTCTTGTATTACCAGTGGTTATTTAAACCTGCATGATCGCCCTTTCCTGATGCAAGAGTAGGAACATGTTAAAAAAACCAAAGCAACGGCTTCCACGTCTCGATCATTCTGGTACTTTGCGAGCAGCTGATTCCGACGCTCACGGGCCATGCATGGAAGCTCTAGATGGTTATTTTGTTTGCATTATGTGGGCACCTTGCTCGCGCCATGTTCTTCAAAGACGGAGCAGCACTTAAACAGTGCCAAGGAAGCCACACTCGCAGCCCCAGACGTTCTGGTCACATGACTTTGTTTGGGTGTCTGCAGCGCAGCGTGGTTGTGCGTCCGCCGTCATGTTTTTACTGGGAGCTGGACACTCACCAACAGCCTTTCCTGTCCAAAGGAGCAGAACAACGCCCCAGGGCCACGCTATGTAATTAGAGATGCAAACATCACCGACAATGTAGGCACGTGATCCTGCAGAACCCAGCAGCCGGACCTGCCGCGCATGGGCCCACCTGATGGTAGCCCCGTGCCAGGTGGCTTCAGGGACACCTGAGTGAGACGGGTGATTCCGGCACCAACCGTCCGAGGTCGCCCTGCACTGTTAGGAGGAGGCGTATTTCGGGTGCTGGGAGGTGGGCGGTTCCATGAGAGAGGAGGAATGCGAGGCCACGGTTGTGGTGTTCCGCTGTCCGAGCTCCCTGCGCGTGACAAACCAAACCAGACCAGACCGTCGCCTACACGTCGGTGGACAAATGACAGGCCAGAGCAGAGCAGGACGCTTCCAGCACAGGACGGCCGGGACTAAATGAAGGGGCCCCAGGCCGTGATTGTCTGTGGCCAGTGCGTAGGTGGAAGTGGGTACGTGTACTCTCTCTCTAATATCCCTCATCATGTTTGGTCTGTATATGGCCTCAGTCCGGTGGTGCCATCTGGTGGACAGCACAGAGCAGCAAACTACTTCATCACACCTGTGAAATTGATGTGAAATGAAGAATGTGAACACTAAGAAGATACAGCTACATGTGGCGTGGCCCATTTTCAAAGCAAAAGCCTAACAAAAAAACTAAAAGTGTCCAAAGGTGTTGGAAGTGACCATGCACTGCAAATCTCCCATCCCTCTCCAGGCAGTGAGGCATGTTTTCAACCCTTACTGCACATTTGTTCTCAAAATTACAAAAATACATCCAGAAACTACTTATGTGCTTTCAAGTGTTCTTCACTCTCTTTATTCAAGTGTTTCACTCTTTATTCCATATGGAACGAGATATTTAAAAACGTCAAGCGTTTCTCAGGAAGGACGTAAGAAATGTATATAAAGTGCGCCCTGTCACACTAAAGCGTGACATTATCCACAATCATGCAGGTGAGGTAATTCAACAGAGTTGCACTAGAAAACTGTCTAATTCTAAATCTAAAATTGTTCACAGACACTTTGGACTGCAGCATCGTGACTAATACAAATGCACATACAGCGAGACAGAGTGCGTTTCTCCTTGTATGGCCATGCATAATAGAAAACACTGTTGAAGGGCATAAACTGTGATCAGTTGGAGAAGTTGTACACAGAGTCTGAAACAAGGGGGAAATCCTTGATTGCTGCTGTTCTTAATTTCATGGAGCTTAGAGCTGTTCCGAGCCTCTAATGTGAGTCTGTGATGCTGGCCAGGTGATCTTTCCTGTTGACAAAGATGCAATGGACAATCACAGGCCGTGGGACACTCTCGTCCACGCGCAGGGCAATGATGAACCTGCAGATACCCGTGTTGGGGCACGCCGAGTACACCTGGTTCGGTTTCAGCCCCACAGGCAGGCTGCAGTTCAGTTCGTCCACCAGGTGGCGCACCGCTACTCGGATAAAAGCACCGTGGCTCACCACCAGTGCGTGGGCGGGTAGGTCGGTGACTCCTTCACTGGCCTCGCCTGCAGCCACGGGTGGAGGTGGTCCGTTACAGCTCAGGCCGTGACCGAGACTCGCGCTTGGACCATCAGAGCCGTGGTCGTCCAACATGCGCTGGAACATGGTCTTCAGAAACTTCCGGAAGCGTGACTTCACCTGAACTCACAGACACACATGCATGTACACACACACACAGAGATAGATACACACACACATTTGTCAGGATACCAAAAGTCACATTGATATTACACATACATAACTATGCGTAACTTTCTTTAATGTTAGTAACCAATAACCTTTTAGCAAAAATAGGTCCTTTTTAATAAAGCATTTCTCCTAATCTGGTCCTCAGCAGGACCGTATAAAGCAGGGTTACTTCTCATTTCTTCTAAACAGCAGCTTTCGCTGAACTCGAATTAGCTCAGAGAGCACATTAACTGTACCTGCTCGAGTGTCTCGCCCCCTGGTGGTGTGAAGTCCCTGCAGGATTGGCCCACTGCGTTGGCCATATTCTTCAGGTCCTCTTTGGACCGGCCCTCGGCCACCCCGAAGCCCTACCAAGACAGCGCGCAGTGAGAACCAGAACAGTGGCTTTGCGGATGGCGCCTCCAGAGCCAGATTAAATGGGCTGACGTAGGGTGAGGGGGTAAATAAAGTCACAAGCAGGGTCGAGTGTGTGCAACAACTGGGATAAAGAGTGTGAGATAACGAGAACCAGGCAGTGCTTCGAATCGATCGTCTCGAGGTTGATTTGATTTTGGTTTGGGTTCAGTTTCAGTTCCTATTTAAGGGTTGAAAAGGCAAAATCCAAACAGGTCACCTCGCAACAGCTGACCTGAGGCGATCGGAACATGACTTGAGCCTTCCTGCGTGGGTCAAGGACTGCGAAGGGGTCGGCGGCTCACCCTCTCTCTGAGTAAAGGATCCAACACCATCTCAACGCTAGAGGAGTGCAGATTGCTCCTCAGAATGATCTCGGCCGTCTGAAAAAGGAGACACGCATGAAAACAGACCTGCATCAGTTGAGCAAACCTGGAAGTTCTGACCAAAGATTTTCATATCATTTTCATCAGTCTTATGGGGGGGGGGGGGGCTCTTCAGGGTCACCGTCAGTGTTGTCCCAGTCTATGCAGCCTCCCATCAAAGTTACACACATGCAGACATACCTTTGTTGCTCTCTGCAAATTGCTGACGAAAACATTGCTGAAATGAAGGTCTCGGAGGTAATGTCCGGCTGCCTCTGCCTGACGCAGTCCCACCTCTGACAGCGGAGTGTCCACACCCTGACCTACACACACACGCACACGCACACACACACGCTCACTCACTCACCTGCATGCTGGTAGATGTTATAAGAAGACATTCCTGAAGTCTTTGTTTATACCTTGTAGCAGTTTATCCTTGTTGTATTGTGTTTCACCACTAAGGGAGAAAAGAGGGCATTTCCAAAGCTTTCACTAGTCAAATACAAGAACTTATTATCTTCGTTATTAAGCACTGATATTTGTTTGTAAATTCCTAAATACATTACATTATTATACAGACCGCTAAATGGGTTACAGGCTACCGTCAAGGTCTAACAGGCTAAGGTGTCCACGCGGATGATCACTATGTGATTGTCCTCTCCGAACAGGGACAATAGTGTGAGATCTGAAATTCAGAAATAATCTCTGGCAATGGATGATGAAGCATCCACTTACTGTCGAACGACGGTTAAGCCAAATGTAAGCATAATAAAACTGCTCTAGATAAAGAATTTAAATAACTTCTCTTCCTGGTTCATGTAACAGCGCCGCAGCTAAATGACGTCTAACGGAAAGCATTCCCGTTCTTCTGAGACATCTGCCATCTTGTGGTCAAACGTCCGAATTACATCAGGATATTCAATGTAACCAGAACTACGTCATAACATAGTAAAGTGGCGGTCGTGCTTATTATCCATGCGTTTACGCTTTTTGATATTGTGCGCTGCCCTCCCGTGGGTGCACGGAAGAACAACATAATGCATAATACTCTAGAATTGCCACTAGATGTCAGCATTACATCGTAAGTGAATGGGTATCTCAAGGTTTTTGAAATAACAAACTGACATGCCACAATGTTTTGCATTAGTTTATTTATCAAAGAAAATGTGGAATAGACATTATTGAGGTACAAACCAGACTGAAAATAGGTTTTAAAAAGAAAACATTAATATATATATATATGTATTTTTGCTTTTTTGTAATATATTTCCCTGGTGTCTCACATTTGGCACCAAGTATGACCTGAATGTGGACAGCCCTTACTGTTAGAGGTGTGGTGAGTAATGGAAGGCCCTCCGGTAGGTGTAAGACAAACCAATGACACCTGCCAATCAGCAGGACGGCAGAACCATCTGCCCGTCCCTTCCTAGTTCTCCGAGCTGTCTGCCTAAGTTCCCTGACAAATGTAAGAGGTGAAGTACTAAAACAGGAGATGCATCCATGTTTGCGCTACAGATCTGTAGCAAAAAAAGTAAAAAATGAAATAAAATAAATCACCTGGTGATAAAACAACAGCACCAGCTGGAAAGAAAACAAAGGCATACAGAGGACATGTATAACAGAGTAATAGATTCACAAACACACATCAACCACCCTGTCACAACTACATTTTTCACTTTTTAAACAAATAGAAGCCAAGAAAAGGAAACGGGGATACAAAATAATTCAGATGTAGCAGCACATGTAAAGTGGAAGGTTGACAACACTATCTGTGTAAGACTAGACAAAGATTAGCACGTTTTCCATCTTTTAGCAGCATACAAATAACAGATCATACAGTTATAACAGAAGATAAGTTGCTGTAAATTCTATATGGTAATGAAAAAATTATACGCTAGCCCATACACAATGCAATATATTGATTTTTTTTATATCTTGGATTACATCAACAACATAATGCAGTATATTCCATTTTCATATGGGACGGTGGATAAGTCTGAGTCTTTGCATCGATGAAGGCTTAGGACATGTTGCTGGCATAAGTTATAGATGCTGTAATGTAAAAATTAGATACATTTTAATATTTCTTTCTGCTTTCATTGTTAGGATCTGCACAGAGAACTCAAGGGTGTGTGTGTGCTGTGCTGACAGGGTTAACTAACCACAGTCCGCTTTTGCTAAATCAGTTACCGCATTCCAGATGAAGAGACGAACACACCGCTTATTACGTTTGTTTGTGATGTGAAGCAAAACATATAAATTTCAAGTCTATAATGTCAAAATGCTGACAATAAAATGATATGACAACACAACTAAAACAAAAACACAAACTAATAACTAAACTTGCGTATCTTTGCCCCCAAAAATGTTCAGAACAGTTTTTCAATCTCTATTATTGAGTAAACACTACCAGCCAACTTTTGCTTCTTTGGTTGACACTTAGCAAGAAAACCTACAAGTAAAACTAATATAACAGGAGACCAGCCCCAGACTTAAAATAACTTAAAAAGGATAAAATTAACTAGATAATTGACTAGAAAAAATAACCTTTAATCCTCCTCTGGAACAGCACAATAGTCATGTATAAATGGGAAACAGGTTTCAAAAGTGCATTCGCATTTGGACTTTGCTATGAGGAATCCATTATTCTTTTCACCAAGTATTTAGTCCAGCACATCCAGAACTCTACAGGACTCAGGCTTGTGTCCTGAGGGCTTTCAGTTCTCCTGCTGACGCTGCCTGCACTTACCCAGATAATTAATCAATAATTAAAGGATGGGTGGAGGTGGAAGCCCCCTGACGATACATGCAGACCATAGGTTAGCTACTATGGTTCTGACGTCTGCTTACTTAATATATTAGACACACACAAGTCTCTCTCACCTTCAAGATGACTACATTCTGTAGGTTTTTTTCATTTCATGTCACAATCCCACACCCTCTCTTCAACTTCTTGACCTCTTTCTCTCGACTTTACAGAAGCACTCGCTACATGCCGGACCGTCTCCAGTCTCCTATCTGGGTTCTCCCATCTGCTCTGACCCACAGCTAGACCTGCTGGGTCTTTCCATCCCACCTACACAACACCCAGAGTAACAGACAACCAACACTCCCCATCCAATCAAATGTCAACGGAAATCCACCTTATGACAGCAAAAGTGCCTGAACAACATTCAGCCCAGCTGTACAAAGGCACTACTCTTTTGCATGGAATAGTCTCTCTCTCCCTCACACACACACACGCACATACACACACACACACACACACACACACACACACACACTATTCTCTTGAGCAACGTAAAAGCCCGAGCGGACCATCGGAGGCTGCTGTGAACTGGCCAGCTCCGCAGGAGGGTCCTGCGTTCACAGAGCCTTTCAGGGCATGGCTGCCCTCTAGGGGCCAGGCTGGGGCGAGCAGGCTGCCACCACCACTCACAGCCTTGTAAGGAACACACAGGCTACTTTACTGCTCGCCGAAATGCGACCGGCGTTCATCCTCAAAACTTTACAAAGCCCAATAGTGACCACCACGGTGACAGAGGAGTGTAGTATTACACTTCATATCAACGTGTGCTTGAATAATAATAATAATAATAATAATAATAATAATATTAGCACACGGTTCTGTTCTTGCTATATGTTGTATATAGATTATATATGTCCATATAGATATATTTCATTACATTTAGTCGAATTTCAAGATTCAGCTATGTTAACACATGAGTCTGAGGCATGGCGTTTGGCTTCTTTTAAATGGTTTACTGAAATTTCAGCTGTGCATTGTGTGTATGTGTGTGTGTGTGTGTGTGTGTGTGTGTGTGTGTGTATGTATGTATATATATATATATATATATATATATATATATATATATATATATATATATATATATATATATATATAAAATGGTTTGTTGTTCTGTATCTTTTCACAAGTTATATAATATAATAAAAATATAAATCGAAAAATTTCAGCTTGCATTTACAGATTGAGAAATTGTGGCAGGGATGGAGTGAAAGTAACATCATAAGTTGATGTCACGCACATCTGTAGGTGTGCATGACTGGCTCTGAGACTCCGCCTCCTTGCAGGTGGCTCCACCCTCTTTAAGTTTGTGCTGCTGACTTTCTCTGAGGCTTGTGGCCAGCAACTGCTCGATCTTCTCCTGACATGACTTCAGGCAGTCCTGAAACAAAAGCATAGCAAGACAGAGAGAGAGAGAGAAAGAGTGTGAATGAAACTTTAAGATACATATGAACAGCTGCACGTGGCACACACACACACACACACACACACACACACACACACACACACACACACACACACACACACACACACACACACACACACACACACACACACACACACACACACGCACACACACAGTGTTCTTTAAGAAGAAATAGAAAATGTCTGAAATGACTACTGACAGGACTCATATCAAGTAACACACTTAACCAGAAGCCCTGCTGTCTTATTCCCGTCTGTGTGGGAGGTCTGCAGAAACAATCTGTAGAGGGGCTCCTTGTGCAACTCCCTCCCCCCTCTCTTTCTCTCTGTTTCTCTCTCCTTCTGACCACAGTGTGCTTTTTTAAAGGCTGTGTCATGTGTCATAGTCCAGTTTCTGAGGAACTCCCCCAAATCAACAGCTGTGATGGAAGGCTTCAGCAGGTCATTGGCTCCTGGTTGTCAGTGGCGACACTGGTCAGGACTGGCCCTTCGGCTATATGGTCATTCTTTCCAAAGCTAAAGACGGAAAACATTCTCATTTCTTTTTAAGGGAATACAACATGGAAAAGTTGTGGACTGGGAGTGTGTGTGTGTGTGTGTGTGTGTGTGTGTGTGTGTGTGTGTGTGTGTGTGTGTGTGTGTGTGTGTGTGTACTTGTGTGTCTACTTTCCCCCTTGGCTAGTTATGCATCTTAACATTCTTGTGTGCATGTGTGTGTGTTCTGGATGAGAAGTGGTGAGATTTAAGCCATAGTCAGGAGAAGGAGAAGCCATTGTCTTGCCACAAGAATGTGACTCACAGCACACATTCTTCAATCATGTACACACACACACACACACACACACACACACACACACAGCCCATACAAACAAGCAACAACAGACACACAGTCAACATTGGACATCGTCCCATACACAGCATCCATCACCCCCCCCCCCCCCCCACAAACACTTTATAGCTGCTGACTGCAACCACAGCCAAACCATACAGACTCTCTTCATGGAATATAAATAGGTTCAGTATATAACTAGTGGAAAAACCAACATTCTCCCTGCACATAAACACCAGGGCTGATTTTTCACAGTGATCCCAACATTAGGCTTTTGTTTTTGGAGTGACAACACTAAGAACTAGCCTGGCAATTGTTTGGATAGTACTATCAGAAAGGTCTCAGATCCAGCAAACGGACATGCCAAGTCTGGTGCTCTAGAATGTACATTTTCTGGACTGAACAACCTGCTTGGCCACTTCCTGTTATATGGCACAGATTAAAGAAGTGTAATCCTGGACTGTGTTTCGTAGGATAGATGTAACCTGCGTGGTGCAGCAGTGCAGATGCTGGCGTGGATGGTGTGACGCACTCACCACTTCGATGTGGGTGATCTTGGCCAGCAGCTCCGTCAGCCTGCAGACGTCACCCTCCACCTGGTCCAGCTGGAGTCCGCATGCAGCTGCGCAGACGCTCCCCGTGGCGACCATCGAGGGGGGGAACATGGCGAAACTGTGATCTGCACGTGGGAGAACCGAGAAGAACGTCAGGGGAGCTCAGGGGAGAGGCCGTGAGAACATCCCTAACCTGTGTAGTAGTGACGGCCCCCCCTGCAGGCAGCCTGGGCTAACAGCGAGCCGTATGAGGGAGGAGAGGAGGGACAGATCTTAAGGAGAGCTGGACTTCTCCTTTTTTCCCCCTTTCTTGGAGTGTTTCTCACATCTGGAGTGAATTCAGCCCAAGTGCTGAGAACTTCAACCTGACTTGGGGTGGGAGTTCCGCGTTCCGACATCGGTGCTTTAATTTAGCTTGAGCCACAGCTGTGATTAGAAAAACAGAGCCGAGCCTTGGTCCTCCTTCCTCCACCACCTCCTCCACCCTCTTGTGTTCTTGGTCCTCCTTCCTCCACCACCTCCTCCACCCTCTTGTGTTCTTGGTCCTCCTTCCTCCACCACCTCCTCCACCCTCTTGTGTTCTTGGTCCTCCTTCCTCCACCACCTCCTCCACCCTCTTGTGTTCTTGGTCCTCCTTCCTCCACCACCTCCTCCACCCTCTTGTGTTCTTGGAAGGCTTCGGAATTTCCAGGAACTACTCCCCTCAGCCTGTTGTAGGCCTCGGCCAGATCCAGACGGGAACACTTAAAGGACACACTCTGCAAACTGCACCATAGGATCTAAATCCTAACTCATAGTCCCAGTCCTTGCTGTCAGCATACCTGATGACGCAGCCGTCCCCTCTTAATCCAGTTCTGTTCCCCTCATCTTACCTGCATGTGTTTCATGAAAGATGCAGTAAGCAAAGTGTGAAATCCAGGTAGTGGATCTCGCAAGCTCTGTCCCTGCAAAGGTTCGCCTGTGGCCGGCAGAGGAAACGGCTCCGCCCCGGAATTATTCAGCGGTTCCCCTCTCTGGGACGGTGGGGCTTCCTTTTTCAAGAGGCAGCGGAGGACGCGGCGGATGGGCTGACATACACATGGGCCAGCTGCGCTGCGGGGGCCGCCTTGTGGGCCATGAGAACGCCATCTCCCAACAAGAGGGAGAAAAAGTCTGAGCGCTCGCGCTTGCGCCCAGACTCCAGCGGGCTCTTTGCTGTGGCCACCTCGCGGCTCGTGGGCCCTGCGCACACACGTGGGCTTTCGAGAACACGCCCAGAAGAGGAAAATAATCTCGCAAAACAGAAATAAGACGAGGCCCGCAGAGACCACACGAGTCTGCTGAGTCTTTCCCACTGGTCTCAAAGACACTGCATGCACACTGGGAACCTTCGCAATGTAAAGTTTTGTGTACCCAGATTAAGGAAAAACCTCATTTCCTAGATTTCACAATAACACTCTATAAGAATACTCTAGAAGAAAACTGTAATGCATTATCTCAAACTACAGTGTAGCTACCGACATTGTGATCTTCACCATCTTCACCATGAAACATGCATACAGGACAGTAAAAGAAGGCTGAGTGAAATCTTGGATTACAGGTATGATTTGTAATCCTCCATCAATGGAAGGTCAGTGGCAGATGGCTTCAAAAATGACTGCACTCACGTACCAGTTGCACAAAGGACGATGAACGTTTGTGCGTGTTTACGAATCAACAACACCCTGTCCTCAGGTAAGGGGAGCTTGCATAAGATGTGCTCGATGAAGTCATGAGGGGTGACAGCTGCCATGTTCCACTTCAACTTTCCCAGCACCACCAGCTCCCACTCCTGTGTGGAAAGAGATGGAGAGAGCGAGGAAAAACACAGAGAGGGCAAAGACATAGATGGGAGTGAGACAGGCAGTGGGAGTGAGATTGTTACCCACAGTGCACCTCTCCCACCAAAGAGGTGGAGCTTCTCCTGAGGCAGTGCAATGGCCATCCAACAACTGTCGGTAATGAAACTGCCACCATGCCATCAAGCTTTGCACATTGCCCTGTTTTAATCCTGACCTACCAAATCTGCACCCCCGCCCCGACACCCCATGAAAGCGTTTTCACTTCCTTCCTGTGCTGCTGCTGGTTGCAGGCTGGTTTCTGAGAAAGCAGAGATGTTCTCTGCGCTGGGAGGAAACGAGGCTGGCGAATCGAGCAGGCCACACCGGCAGCTTCCCCTTTCTCTCCACACTGAAGGACCAAAGTGAAGAACTGCCAGTGACCACAGGCAAGGACACTCAGATCCCAGGCACTGTTCAATGTTGCCCTGGTTCTCACGCCTACCAAACACAGGGTCTGAATTCTAGGGGACATGTGCATCTTCGCCAGGGTCTCTCTGCTGTGTTTTCAAAGCAGGGTTTAAGGTGGCAAGACACATGAGAAAAGAGATTCCCGGTGGAACCAAATGTCTAAATGTCTCTTTTACACTTAACCCACCAAGAGAGTAGGGAAACAGTTTTGCTTTAAGTCTCTACTGCTGTCACTGCATCGGTCTGAAGGCACAAGTAACACAATCACGAGTGAATGGCAATGGGTGACAATGAGCCAAGTGGAGTCAAACCCTGTCTTTGAAGTGACTGCGACATGGAGGCCTGTCAATGCTTGGCGCACAATTGACAGCTTCTTTGCTATTTACTTTTAGAATTTATCATCCAGTGTGGAAGAACACACCCTTGTGGGACCAAAATGTGCACAGGACAGTCAAGGTTCTAGCCACCATTACCAGCTACTGTGCAGTACCCTGATGTGGAGCTGGATTTGCAGAGCTATATGATAACACAAAGAGAAGAGAACCAGAGGCCGGCTCTGTAATTAAGTCTGTAATTATAAACACAGCACCAAAAAGATCTGAAGGCCATCAAACCTTGTTCACCAAGTTACATGAGACTTCAGATTTCCTTCCTTTTTGTTGCTAAATATTTCCACCAACTGCTGTTGTCAACATGAGTTTGCATAATAGTTATACATCTTCATTTTGGTGTGTGACCATCCTGAGCTTTTGAGGGTGAACCTAAAGCTAAAATGTGTTTAAATCAACTTGAATTTGGAGAACAAAATATAGGAATACTTCTATAAGCTGTTTGTGGGAGTGTTGGCTTCACAGCATGAGGATGTTGCTACCAGGAAGATTATGCCAGGAAGATATCTTGTTGCAATTAAACATTCAAAACGTTCAACGTGACACTTCTCTATTCTCCCCGACACATAAAACTCGCGCCAGAAATTTAGCGTATAGCCCCAATGCCCCTTCATGGCACCAATCACCCCCGGCGGTCACTCTATCCTTTCACTACAAGGACGTTCATCGTTTCCTGTCACAATGCCTATAACCTCACACTCGTGGGCGATGAAATTCAGAGCCCCAAAGCCCCGTGGCCAACCCTGTGAGTCATGTGTGAGTTCCATCGCATTAAGGAATGAACACCTCTGTTGAACCAAAACGAAGGAGTTGTACAGAGGAGGTGCTGGTAATGAGTTGGCTATGAGTGGAGGAGAGGGCCTTGCAGATGGGGCTCAGTGAAGGAGGTAACTGAATAATCATCTCTGATTTTTCCACCACTCCTCTGCGCCCACACGCGCCTTATTGACACTGCTGAGGCTGATGCATCACTAAAAGACTCAGCTAGGATAATATTTTTTTCAGCAAGACTGTTGTTTTATGCTTTGGGGGATTCTCTGTTGCCCAAAGCAATGAAAGCTAGAAAAGACCAAGATGCTTTCAAGAGCAACATCTTGGCTTCACCACAAGTATCAGCAACACCTCTGAATATCTGAACTAAGATAGATTTTCTGAATGCTCTTTGAAAGCAGATCACAAAGACGACAGAACACCAAGTCTCTTCAACCATCTTCCAATAGATCTAATCTAAAGAGCTCATATGCCATTGGGCCTTGAGAACTGTCATTTTAGTAGTGTCAGAACAAAAGGGAGCAGCATCACTGATGACACCAGTTAGTGTGATACTTATAAGTGATCCACTTATATAACCCATCTGTAGAAAATCTGATTCAAACCTAATTACTTCAACACACACAAATATATCAAAGCATTCTGATTTGAGGACATATTTAATTAACTGTGCCTGACACACAAGATTTGAAGCAGCCAATTCTCACCCACAGATGAACTGATAAACCGATAAGCAGATATGCTAAATTCATATAAAATAATCCTTCAAAATGAATAACTATGTTCATCCAAGTGGTAGCGCATGAATGCATGAAGCAACAAATGTCTAGGACATTGCATGAGAGGTATGTCTTATCAGTTTCTCGTTAATTTACTGTTCAGATGCATGCATTCAGGCAAATGCATCCCCCCATGCATGAACCACATTCATGTTTGTTTCCCTCCTTACCTACAGTTACAAAAGATCTTAATTTCAGCAATGGACCCCACTTACAGTATCTTTGCAACTGCAGCAGCTGACAGTAAAAAAACATATTCATGCTTTGCCTGTATTTGGTGACCGTGTGAGCCAACTGTATATGTCAATAGACTGTATGGAAGAGGGACTTTGTGTCAAATGGTGTGGAGGGCCAACTTCAAGACCAACATGTAACAATGGAACAGTTTCATGGAGAATGCCAAGTGAAAACAGGAAAATAATGAAAACAGTGGGGTGTGACTCTGGAGAAAATTCACTAACATTTTAAAGTTAATGAAAAGAAACTGTTAGCATGTTGTGATTCAATGTTAACTCTTACCAGCAACTCTTGAGATGTGATAGAGTTGTCTGTGTAAAGACAAAGTTTCTTTGCAGATAATGGCTGACATGATTTCATCTTGGATGCCAGGAACAGGCACACAGCCCCTAGAAGCTGCAAATAGCTCTTCTTTGTGGGAACTGCAGCAAGATATCTGTCCAGGTAGTTCACAGCCAATGGGAAAACGCCTTGATCACACTTCTCTTCTTCACAAACCTATAGAACACGAAACGTGGCTGTCAAAAAGGAATTTATGGCAGCATAATCAATTTATACACCCCTTAGAAGGTTATAGGTCTCTACAAACTTGCCTACTAAAAAAACGAAAACAGTATACAAGAATTCGTGTGTGATTTCAAAATTTCTTGAATGAGCAAAAAACTAAAAATTGCTAAATATTCATTCATTTACGCCTCGAAATAGCAAATTCTCTAGTCGGATAAGACCGCAAGCTGCAAACGCCCACACAGAGAGTGGCGTTGGTGTTTCAAGTAAAAAAAAGCCTTTAACAAAAAAATTCATTACAATGTATCACATTGAGCTAGCCTATACATGTATATAAATATGCATGTATTACAATGTCACATGAAAATATGTCGTTTTTTAACTGTACCAGGTACAAAAATCGGACGTTTGCCATAGTTTACAGCAGTTAGCAACTCAAAATTCTCTAATGGTCTAAAGAAATCTTAATCATTAGAAATTCATGAAACGCATACGTTATATATAAATGAAGCTTAAACTATTTTCTACCCAACAGCTATTTGACTGAAGAAAAAACGTAAAGGATTAATCACTTCGCCTAGTTGATAAACTTAACCTAGTTGATCACGAGCTAGCTTGGTTGGCTAGCTAACTGAACACCGGTGAGTAGGGTCAAAGAGGAACTTTATTTAAAGCATTTATTCTGCTTTAAAATTTAGATCTATTTCTAAATTATGTGTGCAGGATATTGCTTTGCTTTATCCAATACTGGCATGAACAAGAAAAGTGTTAATTCTAAAATATAGCTGTAGCTAGCTTATTTTATAATTAATTTTAGATTGCTATACTCCTTTCTGACTACATATATCTTCGTCTATATACAGGGTGACAAAAGCACGCATTTAGACTCCACTATAAACTGTTGTCATGATAACTTTCATCACTAATAATGATGCACAGTCACTACAACTGGTTCTAATACTGTGTTAGCCATTCTTTCGGGCACCATTTTGATACCTGATTTCAAGCAGTTACTTATATAACTAGCTAACTAATTTGCTAAATATCTGTGTGGAAAGACAAGTGATCAGAAGAAACAAACCTCCAACATCCAAGTAGCAACTATTCGCCTCATATAGGGCTTAATATCCTTCTGCACACGTTTAAAATAAGGTCCCTGGGGTAAAAATCTGTCTTCTACTGTCAACAGGCTCGTCAACACTCTGTTATCGCAAAAAATATTGGGGTCTCGCTGCGCTATGACAGCTGATTCCTTTTCGATGCAAAATAGTTCCATGTTGAGTTTTGCACGTTTTCGCTAAGCAGCCGGGACAGGTTCTCAAAATGACAGTGGCATCAGGAGGTGAGAGAGCAGCAACACACTTTCCACACCAGCATCAGGGTTCACGCAGGACGGTCCGACGTTGTCCTGCCTCGCAGCGTTTCCCCTTCCCCTCCTAACATTTACATTCCTCTCTCTTCACCCCCTTCTGTCGCCAGCGCGTGGACGCAAAGTGGGGACACACCGCACGCGCGCAAGCTCCTGGTCCTCGGTGAGAAGGACACATCACTCGCGCGTATCGGGACGAGCATGCATTACCACCCAGTAGGCGAGGTTTGTCTGCTCCGCCTCCCCCGTCAGTTTTGACGGTGCACGTTGTAAAAAAACGTTTTTTTTCTGCACACCTTTTGCCATAGAGTATTTATTTATTCTCCAAAACGTACACGTCCACAAAATACACCCACAAAAACAAACAAACTAATAAAATAAACTTTATTTAGCTATTTTGTTTAACTTAAATATCTGACGTATGGTTGCTGAACATGTTTGACTTCCCCCTCACGTGCAGAGACACAATGCTTCACGTGTAACATCATGTGTATGAACACAGACTAGAGAACTGACTTGATAAACCCTCAGATACCGCTTCTCGAAAAAAAAAAACACTTTTAGGCGTTTGTGTCACGCGACTATAGTTAAGTTTATTTAACGGGGCAACATTCGTATGATCTGCTAGAGAGGAAGTCTATGCCACATCACAGTGTTTTCCATTCTTCAACTCCATCTCGGATATTCTCACACAAACAAACAAACAAACAAATAGTGGCATATACATGTCCCCTCTTTTTGACACTAGAAGACTGACTCTGTCCCCGCATGTGATCATATTCCTCAGGCGAGTTGATTCTCAGTACAGCATATGCTTCCCATGAAGTGAGGTTGGTGAATGGAGTGGCAAAGGAACCATATGGTACACGGTAAATTGCACAATGGCAGATTGAGGTAAAAAGCAAAACTGCTCTGTATCCCCTCATTAATTATTTAGTAATAACGCATCACCTAACGTATCTGAATAGGGACAGGTCACATTTGAAGTCAAAGAGGGAATGAAAAAGGCATCTGTGGGATACTTTTATGTCTGACGTTTCCATGTCGATTTAGCCGCAGGATAAAACAGTGACTTGTGTTTTATTCTAGCGATGCCAAATGAACTATCTTGAACACAAAAGGGTTGTGCAAAAGAAGAGCAGAAATCAGTATATCACTCAAAGAAAGTGATCAGTGAACAGGGTTATAGAGTTCCAGAGAGCATAGTGGCTGTTCTCACTTGACAATAGGAGAAAGCCATTCTTAAACCTTTATATTAAGCACTGCAGACTGCCAATACCCTCCAGGTCATGTCTTCAAGTTTGGGTTAAGGTTCCACTGCTGGATACCAGCCAGCACATGGAGTGCATAAACATTAGGAATTCACAAATTCTTATATTGTATTAAAGTGTGGTATTTTAATATGTCATCACTTCAAAAAGGCGGCTCTTCCACATGAAAACAGATGACGCATAGTAAGCTTTTCATAAGGGCACTGACCCGCAACTCTTGAGGAGAAGAACTTCATTCAGAAAAAAAGTGGATGCACTTTGTGTATAAACTCATTCTGCCATCCAAAAAGCCTGTCATATGTAAACTAAAATAAAAAATCATTTAACAGAAACCACAATCTGCCATTTTATACCAGTTCAAGACGTTGTGGGTCAAGGTCAACGAGGAGGGAAAAGCAGAGATTCCAACATTGTAACATCCCCTGTAGTTCACCCAGGACAGCCAGCTGCATTCTTCAGGCCTGCTGCTCACAGGTGATCTCCCTACTGCTGTGCTCCAAATGTTCAACTATCACATAAGATTTCTATTATTAAGACGGCATGAATGAATTACCATCATAGGTTACCTTTTCACTCAAGAGGTCCTTTACAAAAATTGCTTTATCACCTACAAGTGTTTTTCAATATAAGCTACATTTGTACTATTTTAAGCTAGAATTTTAATTTGAAATGGAATGCTCTGTTGTCTGGGGAAAATGAATTCACCTTGATCCATACATTCCTGCTGCATGCCAGATCACTGTGGAAGGACAGCTCACAAACATATACACATATGGGAAAAACAGAGGTGGGGGGATACAGAAGTGCTATAATGATAACACTGAATAATTGGGTCTTATAATTAAGGGGACGGGACACCTCGCCACCCCACAAAAAGAAGAGATACTTTTATGTGAGCGTGTAATGTGTTTTTTTTTTTTTTGCAGGAATGACATGACCATAGCTCTAATTACATGAGTGAGAGTTTTACCTAATATCACTCATGGAGGAGGGAGAGAGAGAAAAACAAACAGACAGATAGATAGACAGATGAATATAGTGAGAGAAACTGAGGGCAAAAGAAAAGGCTGCCTTCGGGGGTTCTCTGTGAAATGAGAGGGACTTAGGTTGGATTTTTGGTGCATGAGATCACATCCTCACATCTCTAAACAGAGGAAGATCTCATCAGAAGAATTTTCTCTCTCTGCTGCTCTCTCGATCTCTCTTTTATAGTCTGCAGTGGGAAACAAGGTGTGGAGTTGAATTCCTGAATCTGCAAACATTTCACACTGTCCCTTATACTATTTGTTTTCTTTTTTTTTTTTTTTTTGACGTGTTAATAATAATGAGCAAACTAATAGACCTTAAGTCATAGTTAACAAAACTCGGTTTGCCTAGAGCTTTGGTTTCCGTTAGAGTTAGAATTTCTTAAGTAAAGCTATAGACTTCAAAAAGAGGGAGGGAAGGCTGCGTCACCAAAACCACTGGATGTTGGTCTGAAGTAGACTTGTTAAAGGAATTAGAAAGGAATTCCTTAAAATGAGTCCTGTCGAGAAACTCCAAAATAGAAACTCCAAACTCCAGAATGGTGTACAGTGGCCAGAACTGTTTTTTTTTTGCCAGAATTTTCTTGCTCCATCCCAAAAAGATCCAGAACACTAAATTTTTCTCAGAACAATGGTACTGTGTGGACTAAGACTAGCTTGCTACTTCCTTTTCACTCTGTAATGTTTTAATCAACAGCTTTTATGAGGGTGGAATGTCTGATGTATTCAGGGCATACGCCTGCTCAGATTAACAGTGTGTGCATAGGGAGGAGCAGGGCTGTGAACACTGGATTTCTATAGCAACATCCAACAGTTCAAGTTCTCTCTCACTGAATAACCTGACAGAGCAAGGTCAAATGCTACTGTGTCTCACTCACATTTTTTCAAGCGAATTAACTGGATGTGATCTAGTCCATACATATTTATTTGCTCATGCCTAAAAAGAAATTCAAATATGACAAAATGCAACAAATGTCTTTTAAATTGCTTGTTTAAATATAAGAACAAATCTGTTCACATGAGTAGTTCTTCCTTGAAGTCCATTCTTTTGTGACAAATGTTTGCAACGTTGTATGACTGACTTTAAATGGTTCTGCTCTAAGAGCAAGAAGTTATTTTAATTCCCAGTTAAGTTTTTGTTCATCAAAAAATTGTTTTTGTTTTTTTATTCATTTAACTGCTTCAAAACCTAGAGCCCAAGCATTTTTTCTGGACAGGTGTCTGATGCTCTGATGCTCATGGGGTCAAATAAAGATGACCTAATTTGAGGATAGGAACGTGAGCTCCTGCAGGACACCAGGCACCCACCTCGGTTTTGGTCCTTGCCTCTAATTTACCTGATCAGCCCTTTCTTGTATTGAATTCCAAAGAGAACTCATTAGACCCTAGCACCAGCCTAACCCCATTCATCAGGAAGAGCAAAGACGCTGGTTACCCACGGCCTGCGGGACACTTTCCAGTAAACACTTGCCTAGAAAATGTGCTTAAGAAGGTATCAGCATGTTTGAAGAGGAGCATTACAGAGAGTAGAACCACACAGACCCTCAAACAGACCAAAGGCTGGAGAAGTCGAAAGAGGTGGGATCGGTGACCAAGAGAAGCGGTATATAATTCACCTCTATAATTTTTGGATAAAGATTACAACAGTTAACACAAACAGCCTAACTGTTAATGCTCTGTACATATCAGATGGCATTCCACAAATTCTCAGATTCCAGATTCCCTTTACATTCTGGAGCAATCAGAAGGCATACCAAACCTTATCAGCAGGAAACGGTGTTATGAAAATTAGATGATGTGGATGGGGCAGTCATGCCCACACACCAAGACTTTTATCTCAAGGTCAGTAATGAGCGTTGGGTGCAGCACATGCCAGGACAGACCCAAGCACTGGAGTGGATACACAGTATTTCCCTGGAAATTACGGTACCATTCTAGATCGGAAACTACATGGCCTACTACATGGTCTACTTGGCCGCATGGCTAGTGAGGTCAGCAGTTCAAGGCTTGCTCCGAGGCTGTCGTACTGTCTGTGAAGCTGAGGTGAAACAGGCATCCTATCCTACACCCACCAACAAACTTTTTCAGCTCGAGGCAACACCAAAGCGTCACGCCCAAGAACAAACATCCAAGGAATTGGTGCCTCCCCTGCTGATGATGATAACCCTCTGCAGGGCCGGAGTGGGACACTATTTCAGCCCGGGAGTTTCATGCCCAAATCCGGCCCAAAATTATTTTTCCCTCCCAATCGGCCCAAACTAGAGACTGACATGAGCCGGCCCATCGGGAATCCTCCCGAATCTCCAGATTAGCCACTCCGGCTCTGACCCTCTGCAAAATGAAGGTGCAAACACAAAACTCTCTTAAAACAAAACACTCACCAGCCATCATGCTTAAAGTGGGAACAGCTGTCACTCTGTGCTCTGCCTACACTTCATGAATAGCTATCCCATGGTACCATGTATAACAGTGATTGTTTCCCATGGATAATGAGTCAGATATAAACAATTAAATCAGAAATAAAAGGCTGATTTTGGCACATGGCTCTGTTTTCTCAGGCACAGCTTCTGCACATTTACATGAACGTGCAAAAATCTCCAAAAATGACACAACAGACAATGCTGATAGTTGCAAATGGACAGATAGGCTAAGCACAGCTGCAGTGCAAAGCAAAGGTTTTTGCTACACCAGTCTAAAGAACTAAGAACTAAGATTCCCAGTGATTCTGCATTGAACAGTCAGCACAACGCCACACTAAAACATTCCCACACAATAACTTAAATGACTTGTGCTCATGCTCATATACGGGCTAATAATAACCAATCTAGTCCAACTTTCTCGCTAGGGTCAAGCAAGAGGAAGTCCTAAGCTCTTCCCACCAGTGGACTCTGAGAAGTGGGAGAAAGTTTCCACTTTTGTTTTGTCATTTAAAGATCTGTTAGATCTGGCTTCTTTGAAACCATTTATGAAAGTGGCTGGGGGTGGGGGAAGGAGATAGAGAGAGAGACACACACACAGACAGAGAGAGAGATAGAGAGAGGAGTAGAGGAGAAAGGGGTCATCTGCCATGCTCTTTTTGACCCCTGGTCACCACTTCCCAGGACCATGGCTGACTCTCCAGGGAACTCTTTCTGTCACAATTCTGGACACAACCTCCATATCAGGAAATGTCTCATCACTCTGTCCTACACTAGGCTTTGCATTTATTCTAAGCATGCTATATGCTACAATGTCACCCAAATGAGCAAGGGAAGAGCTTTCCATTTTTCTCCATCTTTAAAGTCTCAGTTACTGACTGGACGTCTGGCTTGGCTTTCATTTAGAAACTCAAAAAGGATTTTCAGCTTTGCATGTGTGAACACCCAAACCTCCACTAAGACCATTCCCATTCTATTCTAACATGTACAGCAGGGCCTGCTCCGCACTGGCCATTGGCTGTTGGTGTTTCCAGTGCTTATATAAGCATCTGTAACAGGAAGTGTAAGGGCGTGTGTTTTGGTTGGACCCGTGGCTGGAGCGCTGAATCCCACTGTCAAGGAGGAAATGAGAGCAGGAGAGTGGCTCTCCGCACTGTGTGTCCCTTCCATATAAAGATCCAGCAAGAGGAAAAATGATGACTCAGGACATAGCAGCAATGGGGTCCCGCTAAGGTTGGGAAAAAGCACTGATTCTCCAGACTGAGCATTGGACAGAGATTTATTATGCAACAGGGTATCACTCTAAAAAACGTAGGCTGAACTATAGAAGCAGGAAAAGACAGTGAACTCCACGTCATAAATGAACTGAGCTTACCAGTCAAACTCCTGTGGGGTGAATCTAGCCACTCTGTGAGAAATTATGCCCCAATTGTCAAAAGGAACTTGTGAAAATCTCAAAGGGCTCATATAAGTATAACAGCAACATATCTGCTGTATTGCTGTCCATTTTTTCTAAAAAGTAAAGATGTCTGTTTATTTTTATGAAGTTGGCATACCATCCTTAGTCTGATCATCATAAATAAATGTAAATGTAATAGAAAGCAAGTTTAAACTCCATGGGTTTTCTTTATAAACAGAGCTCAGCTTTAAACACATAGTTTCCATTAGTGTCTACCAAAGACATTCTAGTAATAAAAAAAGGGCTCTTGGACTATTTCAACTACATGTAGGATCCGCAACAATTGTTAATCCATACTGAAATTCCAATAAATCAGGGATTGAACATAATCTGTGTGGAAACCCACCCATGAGACTGCAGTGTTTTTTTGTGTGTGATATAGTAGCTGGCAGGCTAGTCCAGTTTCCAGTTTCCTCTTCCATGGACAGCTGTTCCTGGGACTATGATCTGCTGACGTTCTTTCATCTACCCAGAATTCCACAGGGGAGGCTAGCTCATCAGTTGAGTTTTTTTTCTCTCACATCTGCTCCATTTAAATCAAGATTGTCAGTATTTTCAAAGTATGTTTAAGAATTTAATTTCATCAGGATTTTAAGAAATCATTTATTTATTATTACTCTTAAGTTATATTACATAAATACAAAATTGGGTGTGTGCATTTAATAAATAGCCCTCATAGCAACCTGAAGAGTGATATCCAACAGGTTGCTTACTGCCTGGCCCTGAGTCTGCACTTATCTTCAGCTTGATGCTAATTTTGCTTGAACAAGAACATCTGGGGTATTGAATAGAATCTGCACACGTTCACAGTTTGGAGCTTTCTGTTATAACGTTTGAACTTGGCATTAGTGTATAAAAAGTGTGGATCTCTGCTTCAATTAATGCAGACCACAACTTCAATTAATCACCTGTGGTTTGAGTAGTGATAGCTAAAGACTAGATGTACACAGAACATGAGCTGTGGTTGTGAATGACTTCTGCTTTGAACCAGAAAGCCAACACCCTCTTGACTGAGGTTCATGTGAAGAAGTCGTGGAGCCACAGAGAGCATGCAGGAGCAGGAGGGGTAAATGTTCAAACTCCTCACAGGACAGCAGGTGCAAGGAGGAAACGTTAACATGATCTTTCAGGCAGGGGTGACAGTGCTGCACAGCTCAGTGCTGCAGTACAGCCCAGTGCTGTAGTACAGCTCAGTGCTGCAGTACAGCTCAGTGCTGTAGTACAGCTCAGTGCTGCAATACAGCTCAGTGCTGAAATATAGCTCAATACTGTAGTACAGCTGAGTGCTGTAGTCCATCTCAGTGATGAAGCACAACTCAGTGCTGTAGTCCATCTCAGTGCTGCAGTACAGTTCAGTGCCACAAAACAGCTCAGTGCTGAAACACAGCTTAGTGCTGGGGTCCATCTCAGTGCTGGGGTCCATCTCAGTGCTGCAGTACAGCTCAGTGCCACAAAACAGCTCAGTGCTGAAACACAGCTTAGTGCTGGGGTCCATCTCAGTGCTGCAGTACAGCTCAGTGCTACAGTACAGGGTTCATTTGGCCTTCTACCTCTTCTACTTGTACCAGCTTCTTCTTTGTGGGGAAGGAAGATGGATGTTTAAGGCCTCGTATATATTATAGTGGGTTGAACAAAATAATGGTCAAAGACCACCATCCTTTTCCGCTCATGGCCATGGCCTTCGAGGCATTGCAGCAGGCCACAATTTTTTCCAAGTTGGACCTGCGAAGTGGCTATAATCTTATCCGGGTAAGTGAGGATGACAAGTGAAAAACCGCTTTCATAATCCCTTCAGGACACTATGAACACCTGGTCCTGCCCTTCGGGCTTATGAACGCCCCCACTGTCTACCAGCAGTACTTTAATACAGTCTTGCATGAGGCTTTGGATCAGTACATATTGTCTACCTTGATGATATCCTGATCTATAGCCAATCACACTGTGACCAAGTCAAATACGTACGCTGGGTTCTCCAGTTGCTCCTAGACAAACATCTCTATGTTAAATTGGAGAAGCTGGTCTTCCATGCATATCTCATTTCTGGGGTTCATAGTGTCCCAAGGCAAACTGACCACAGACCCAGCTAAGACCTGGGTGGTAGCTTAGTGGCCTGCCCATACCTCACTCCACCAGGTGCAGCAGTTCCTGGGTTTTACAAATTTTTACAGTCGCTTTGTTAAAAACTTCAGCATGTTGGCGGTGCCACTCTATGTTAACCAGAAAAACGCCCAACCCAATCCCAGGCAGGCCAGGTGGTCTCTGCTTTTTGGGTGGTTCGATTTCACTCTTTCGTACTGTCCAGGGTGAAAAAACCTAAAACCTGATGCCCTCTCCCACCAATGGGAACCACCGGAACACTCTCCGGTTCCCAGTATCATGCTACCTGCTGCTAAAATCATAGCTCCCATCCAGTGGGACATTGAAACGGCCATCAAGGGAGCCTTGGTCCAAGAACCCGACCCAGGAGGGGGGCCGCCTGGGCAGTTGTACATCCCCACGTGTCTACGTAAGAATGTCATGGAGTGGGGTCACGGTTTCATCACGGTTTCACCCTCAAACTAACGGCCAGACTGAGAGAGTCAATGAGGACCTTGAGCAGATCCTACACTGGCCTCCACCAACCAGATCCTTGCCTGGCCTCCACCAACCCATCCTCCTGGTCGGACCATCTGATCTGGGAAGAGTACGTCCACGTCGTGATAGGGTGATTGCCCTGGGCCTGTGGGGTCTCAGGCCTAGGAGGGGGGGGGGGCACTGTCAGGGCTGGTTCTAAAGTCGTACTCCCTGCCGCCACCAAGAGAAGCCCACGAGCCAGCTCCCGACAACTCAGGTACAATCAGCAGTGATGACCTGCAGCCGTCTTGCCCCTTATTTAAGGTAGGCAGTTGGTTCAGGCAGCGGTGCCTCACGGCTGAATTATTTGGAGCCCTACGTTATGCTTACGCAGTCAGCCCCTCTTCTGCTATCGCATTGTGTAGTCTGGTGTCTCATCACAGTTCTTTGTTTTTTGTGTTGGACTAGCTCTTGGGTTCGCCTATCGCTCAAAACCCTTGCAGTGGGTATCATCACCTAGCCCACCACGTTACAGCTCAGTGCTGCAGTACAGCTCCAGCTCCTTTATGGCCATCCTTCATGCTCCTTCTTAGTGTATCAGCTTGCTATGTAAATTTGTTCATGATGAGTTCAACTTTCAGCAGTCTACATTATTGCATAGATTATTTTGTTAAAGTTTGCATAGTCAAGTTATCGGGCTCCCCCACTTCCTAAATCTCAGTTTAAGTCTTGTTTTTAGCCAGTCTTTCTCCCACACATTAGTTATTGCATAACTCTATTTTGTGAGCACAGATCATGGTTTCAATTAGTTGACTGGGGTTTGATGAGTGATTGCACAACAAGAATGGTAAAGAACTCGATGACCTGGATTTGCAGCCTTCATGGAGAAGGACTATAAATGATCCTGAGATGTCATGTGCACAGCTGCTCAGTTATCAGAATGTCTGTCTATTCATGTCCCCAAATACTCTTGAGGGCAAGGCCTGAAAATGACGAGTCACTGGCTGCTATAGAAAACACTTAGGACTAGGCTTAATTTTCCTTTAAAACCTGCAACTTTCTATCTTCCTCTCCCAGTTCCAAACTTAAAATGAATTAGAGCGTCAGTCTGTACTGATGAAGTACTTTCTGTTTGTCTCCCCATATTTGTCTTCTGCATGTGTTTTTTTTTTTGAGAGTTAACAATTCCATTTGAGGATGTGGTTGATGAAGCATTCTTAAGGAAGATGCTGAAATAGGCACACATGGCAGCTGAGGTGAGAGAATGTGGGTAGCAAGTATATATAAGGCCAGTAGAGATAGATGCTAGGGGATTTGGAGCCAAGTCTGCCGCATCTTTGCTTGTGGAATTTGGTTTTAGAGGCTGTTAGCTAAGGGAAGCCATGAAGGAATTATCTGTAGTAGCTGAAAGGGTTTGTCACTGGCTGTGGATGAGAATGACACAGGCTATTTGAGGATATGCAGTGTAAAGATAGAATGACTGAAGTGTCTGGGGTGTGTGGAAGGTTGGGCACAGGAGTGGATTGTTATGTCATGTCATTGTCATGTCGAGAATGGTAGATTGATGAAACTGGTGCCACAGTGCCAGTGGGACTTGGCATGGTCACTGAGAAGATGAATATGCTGTGTTGGGAAATGCTTGGTGGTGTAGTAAAATCCACATGGAATTGGTGACACTGCATACACTATATGGATTTTATTGGTCAGGAAGTGATTGGCCGTGTGGATCAGCACAGTGGGAAATACAGGGAGATAAGTGTTTGGTGTTTATTTAGTGGGTAAAAGGCCCATAAGGAACTAGTGGCAGTGAGCATGCATGGGCTTATGTTTAAAGAGGTTTTGCAATTACAGATGGTTTACACTTGAGCTTGGATGTGGGTGGGTCTGCGGCTGGGTCTTCAGAAGATGCAACCTCAGGCTTCATTCAGAGAAACACTGATGACTTCTGTGAAGAGCTTGTGTAGTTTTGGTTCCTATTATGAAGTGAGTGGTTGGGCCCCATGTGAAATGCTAATGGGGTGTGTGTGTAATTTATATATATATATATATATATATATATATATATATATATATATATATATATATATATATATATTATATATATATATATATATATAGAGAGAGAGAGAGAGAGAGAGAGAGAGAGAGAGAGAGAGAGAGAGAGAGATAGATAGATAGATAGATAGATAGATAGATAGATAGATAGATAGATAGATAGATAGATAGATAGATAGATAGATAGATAGATAGATATAGATTTGTTTCAATGGGAGTACAGCAAACTGAAAATTCAAGAAAAGACTGAGAACACAAGACTGTTAGAAGCTGGAACGTAGCCATGAAGAGCAGGGAGGTCAGCTTTTAGTCAGGGCATTTATGCTTAATATGGCAAACAGAGAAGTGAAAGAAAGTGGAGCATTATAAAGGCCTCAGATTCTGCTTTGATCAGGAGTGGAGAGACTTACTGTTGGACTTAACAGCATCTGGAGAGACAGTGTTGGACTTAATAGTAACTTCCTAATAGTGGGGGAGGTTGTGGTATCATACAGAAGGAGGAGGCAGGACTGAGATCTTTGTAGAGACTCAAAAGGAGACCCGAAGATTCCACCATGCTTGATGAGTTTGGCAGTGAGTCAGTGAGGTGGCTGTTGACGGAGGCAGGCCAGACAGAAACAGAAAATATCAACGCATTAAACAGAAAATATAATGCAAACTTGCTTTCAGGAGTGATTATTCACCAAAACAACAATCAAATCCCTCACTAGAACACCATCAGAAACTAGTTACACTAACCAGAGATAAAAAGAAAACACAGTGCTACATGATGTCTCTTACAAAACATAAATAATAATAAAAAAACAACCCCAAAGAAAAGGCGCTCACTCTCTACTACCGGCAACGGAATATAGTTAAACCTGTCTAAACATACTCAGTGTTCATTCTCAAGGTCACAATAACACTTATCCAAACAAGTGAGTCTCAGGCTCCAATGACTAACAGCACAAACACAGCACATGGCAAACGGACTCAACAAAGGCTTCATTTTAAACTTTAGTACAGAAGTAGCAGCTCTCTAAGCAATCACTCCTTTTAAGAGTCCTTGGGGCTTTTATAGGATGTAATCTAATCCACGTCAGGTGGATGTAACGAACATCCTGGAACTTCCGACATGGATTCTGGAACGGAGAGGTATCACAGGATACACAGTAGGAAACTCTGCATATGAACCTGAAACACAACACTAACAACACCAAAAAGATGATAGGCATTGGAATGGGGCACTAAAAGAAAGTAATGAGTAGGGAGAGGACAACGTATGCAAAGAGAGAGATAAGTAAATAAACCTGAACAAGCCACCACTACGTGTGACCATCATAGATACAGTGGCCATTGCAACGGAAAATTGCATAACAAGAATAAATTAGCCATGGGCTAAATGAGGAGACACCAGGTTTCAAGAAGTGTGGGGGACAGAAGAGATAAGTGTGGTCCCTCTGATGCAAACCTCCAGGTAAGAAAAGCAGAGAGGAAGAAAGCAGGGGGCGGAAGATGACCGAACCGATGCAGAAGCAAAAGAACCACCCCTAGGACCACCAGAACCAGCAACTTCAAAGACAGTGTCACTGGGAATGTTGCTGCTGAGGGAATGATGGAGCAGAACTGGCTTTATTCTGTCGTTATGGGCCAGGATCTGTTATGGGGAGCACAGAAGAGGCCCAGCATTGTAAACTACCAAGAGAATCGAGGTAAGCAATAAAAAAACCCCGCTTTTAGAGCCAAACCAGGAAAAAAGATATTTTACAACCGTCTGAAGACACGGCAGTCAAGTTCCAGATGCAGGGAGAATGGAGACATGGAGGGAAAAGCCGTCTGCAAGTGTACCAGACCTGTGGGGGCAGTGGGTCCACAGGAGGTTACGCTGGCGGGAGTGTTGAGGGTGGTTGCACAACACACCCCAAGTGGCTCATCAGATGAAAGTAATCATCAGTCAGAGATTGCCGACAGCTGAAAAGGAGATGCTTGTTTGACACATCACTATCAGATTCCAGACTGGGGCAAGTAAGCAAAACAGGCAGAAAGTTCACAAAGGGAAAACAGAATGAGTTGGTGTGAAAAGGCATCAAAGGGAGCGTTTGTTTGAAAGGAGAGGATATGACACCTCAGAGGGAGGTTTCATACGTGCTCCTGCTCTTGAATTCCAGCTATTGCACCACTCCATTTGGGACGATGCAATGAAAATAATATTTGTCACATGTACATTTGTAGCTGGTGCAGAACAGTATGGTGACTGCTCCGAATACTGGGAGGTAAAAAGATTATTACACACACACACACACACACACACACACACACACACACACACACACACACACACACACACACACACACACACACACACACACAGTAGAACCCCAGAACTCAACATGTTCAGAGTTCAACGCCTCAATGTCTCAGAGCTCGAACAAAACTTCGGAATCCGACCAGACTCATGTGACTTTTGTAAACAAAATACAGTTTGTCTTTCGATGCCGCTAGTTGGCGTTAATTGCCGTTGTTGTTAAATGGGTTTTAAACCATTTTGAGGCTGTGCTCCAAGCCTTTGCTGTATTTTTGTTTTTTGTGGTTTTAGACAAAAATGGGTCCCAAGAAAGACATAGCAGAAAAGCAGAAGAGGAAAGTAACAGTAAGAAGAACAACAATAGAGTTGAAAAAGGCGTTCATAGAGAAGTATGAAAAAAACATTTGTGTGATGGACTTAGCATTGGAATTCAACTTGATGGTTGAGAACTGATTTGCTCCTCGATGCTCCTTCCGGGCCGGAGTTCCGGGGTTCTACTGTGTGTGTATATATATATATATATATATATATATATATATATATATATATATATATATATATATATATATATACTGGCTTTATATACTCCATATATATATATATATATATATATATATATATATATATATATATATATATATATATAAGAATGTATGTTAGCTGAGACGTTTCCCAGAAGTCCCACTGGAACAGATAAACTGATTGTAGTGCGAGTGGTGTGGGTGGTGCATGTCCTTGATCATCCAGTTTGTTGTTGATGTGCACCACCTGGAGTAGATGTCCTTTGATCCAGGCAGTGTTGTCCTGGTGATGAGCTCAGCGCATAAGATCACTCTGTGCTGCTCACTCTCTCTACTCAAGTTCCTTTGCTCCTTGGTGGTGTGCACTCGCACTGGGAATACTCCAGTTGTGTGATTTCCAAAAGAAAACGAAGAAGGAGAAATACACAAACAAAAGAAGCAAGACAGTGGCCATTCTCACCTGACTCCCACCTTAGCTGGCTCACCTGAATGCATTTCTTACCCAACTCTGTGTCCTCCGAGGGTGTTAGGGAGCCTAGTTTTCATCGTGATTCAGACTGCCTGGAGAGTCTGGAGAACGTGAAGAGCACACTCTCACACTAGGCTGCATTACATCACTGCAGACACAGACGTTGAAGCCCATCCAGCTTCCATCTGGTGAATGAGACCACAGATACTGCTGGTGACACTATCAAATGTTATTGCAGTGAGGTAATCAGCTCTAAGCTGAGAGTGTGAACGGTTCACATGGTAGTAGAAAGAAAGGGGCACTGCCAGCGTCCAATCAGTATGACAGAGATGGAGCCTGATGTCCTTGGGATGTTCCTGCAGCAATAGCAATCTCTGAAACCCCTTTGTGGTACAGGGTAAAAAAATAACACCTACAGTGAGGACACTATTTGATCATTCAGGATAAAGTTGGCTTCGAAGGCACAACTACAGAGCAAAATATGTTTTTGTCCTTTAAAAAAATGTATGATACTATAATCTTTTATATATCCCAAACATCATTTAGAATTTGGACAGCACAACAATGAGTCTTGTGTGTTACTGACATTATATTATTTCTCAATATTATAAGGCGTTTTAAACAAGGGTTTATTTTTACACTTTAAAAAACTTCCAAGCTTACCAAATTTGGATAGGGGTGTTATTGTGATTGGAGGCTTGTGCAGAACCTGAGACCTTAGAGCAACTCCATGGGAGACAGTAAAACACAAGTCCCAAACAACATCTAGAACCGTGTAAAAATTATTTCTGTGATGTCATAACATGGCAAAGATGTAATGTCTCTCTTCTGTGCTGATTTGAGAGGTGGGATCGAATGTGAGAGGATCAAACGCTATAGCCCCGGGCCACTCTGAATTGGATTTCATTTTAGGTCAAGGCCCTTCATTCACTTGTGACATTTACAGTCGGCTTCATATACTCTCCCCAAAACAGGGCCCCTCGCTTCTCTGGAAAAACCCCGTGTGTTTGTGTCTGGGTCCGCTTGTGTGTTCCGTGCCGCTGAAGAAGGCTGGCGGATCAATTACTTAAGCGCTTATGTCATCCACCCCGCTGCCGCCTCGCTCTGTTGTAACAGCCTGCAGATGAGGGGGATAAATCTGAACCAGAATGTCCCGCAGGAAGTGACAGGCAAAACGTAAAGGAGGATTAGCTAATCTGCCATGTTTTGAGAATTTCACCCGCCTCACAAGTGATCTGCAAATATGGAGGATAAGCATCACACCTGTGTAAGGCTATATAGTGTATTTTATAAGCAGTGAAAACCAAACATCTGCATATACAAAGCTGAGGCATTAATGCTGAACCACTGCTTTGTAAATGCAGGCGTTTCATTCTAAAGTCAGGTAGATCTTGTAAAAGATTGCACAGCTCTTTAAAGCACCTCTTCTCAGAGATGAAAGCTAAGAAGTCAGCAATGTGCTGGAAAGCCACAAGGATGAAGTGCAAAACATGTCTGGTGCAATCAAGAGTGTTCAGTGCACTGCAGAAAAATGACAGCCGCACTCAACACACTAGTCCAGACTGCAGACCACAGCTTCATCTGCATGTCTGCAAACATAAATGCACACCAGTGCCAGGTACAGTTATAAATGATGAATTTTCCCTAGTGCATTATTTATGCAAGTGAAACTATTCAATTTGTGAATTAAAATAGCCAACGCAGCAATAAAACATTTACAGATACAAAATGATCGCTATGTGCTGAGACATTAAACGAACATCATTCTAACAGGCCATTCGGTTGGCAGCGTGCTTGAGTCACTGTTGTGCTGGAGTCACCGTCATGTCATGACTCAGAAATATGTGTGGGTGAGTGCCAGGCAAAAGTGAATCATGATTGAGGGCAATCGCAATGGTGGTTAGGCTGAGCAGGACCGCACTGATGCATTCAAGGAGGAAACCATCGCTCCAGCAAGTAGCTAGTGTGTCTGTAGACCATGAGTAAGCACAAAGTGTGTCCTGAACAGTGGGGGATGGGGCCTTATATATGTGACCCAGAAAACCTGTTGACCTCTTTTTCTATAAAGATCAGAATCAAACTCATCAGAATTCATGTGCATAGGTTAAAACATAAGCAGAAATATGCTGGCTGTGCCTCAGAACCAAGGATGCACCGAAGGCCCGTGTCATTTTGAAGGATTCTTTGAATGGAGCCAAGAAATGTATCCTTCATTTTGGAGCATGTCAAGGCTGCCACTGGTGTATCCCTTGAGACCTTCAAACAGCCATAAACCATCATCCCTGGCGTAAGGTTAAAAAATTTATGATATAAACGAGGACAGATTAGCAGAAACCCAAAGTGACAAAGCTCGTCATGAAATTCAGGCATAACATATTGCTCTTGTTAGAAAAAACAATTACGCTGATGTTCTAGTTCAGTGCGAACTATACAATCTAGCAGGTGATTGACGTGTTGTAGTGCATTATGTCATTAAACCATTACACCCCCTATTTTGGTCACCATGACGGCGTGTAACAGAAGAAGAGCCTTTGTATGCCAGTGCTCTTACCTAGACTGCAGTGTGAACTTTGAGATTTGCCTAATGCATATGGAAGTGTCATCCTCTACGACTCAGGGTGGACATAATGACAAAAGCTAATGTCGAAGCATGGTGAGCAGATGACAGCAGAGAAGGGCACATGGTTCATGGTTCACTCCATGGTTCATCAGCTGGATCTCCCAAATGCCATGTGTTCTGCTGGGCCACACCTCAGTTCACTGCCTGGGGGTTCCCACGATGTGGCGGATCAAGCCGGGCCAAAGCTCAATTTTGTTTTTGACTGTTTCTCTCTGAACACCCCGGCAACTTCTTAACCTGGAATGTAGCAGGAATGTCAACAGCAGACATGCAGTGAAATGGGATATTGTGCCCTTGACCTTTTCAGCCTGGCCTGAGATGATTTCTGCTGTTTAGCCTTGTAAACACCTTCTCAAATGAACATATACAGAGCTGTGAACACCCGCTTGAGATAATAAAAAAACCCTTAATGGAGCCATTTAGAATAAATAGAGGAAGCACTAAAGGGCATCTGAAAAGATTCAAGTACCACCTTCAAATATACTGAAGCTTTTTTTTCCTGCGCTAAACAATAGGGCATTTTTAAAGGTGAGAAGGTGCTGTGTTGTTTGTTGAAACAGAAAGAAGTCAGAGGAGTCTGGGAGAATGCTATGCTATACCCGTTTGGGATGACTGGTAAGGAACATCTCTCTCTCTCTCTCTCTCTCTCTCTCTCTCTCTCTCTTTCTCTCTCTCTCTTTCTGAGTGCTAGGCTTTCAAGCCCCACTCTGCTGACAGCATGACAGATTGTAATGACCCCCATCAAAAACTGCATTCTGAAAAAGCTTTGTTATAAATTTACCTGAAGAAATGGTACACTATGTGGATCCCTAGGTAAATATTTAACACATAAGATCTTTAACACATCTGAAGAGGGGAAAACCTCATGCATTACATGGAATACACCCCTGTACGGATGCGAGTATTGTACCTGAGTCCATTACCTGTAAATGGCTTTTCTAGAAATAGAAGATGTATAACAATCTGACGTGCGAACAGACCGTGGGAGCCTGAGCGGGAGCAGCAGACATGTCTCAGCAGATGTGCTTGTAGGGTTTTCAGGGGCATGTACAGACTGTATCACTCCCTGCTTCTGTTACACAGATAGTATATGGGCAGCATTCACCTACATGGTTTCATCCCACACTGCGATATGCACATTCCTGTTAGTTTATGGGGGGTGCACATGCAGAAAATATTCCAAACATACACATAAAACACACGCTACTGCTCCAGAGCGACCACCAGAACCTGAACAATATCTTTTTCCTAGGACTTCAGGACGTGCAGAATTCCTGTTCCTAGAAAACACAGGGATTTTGCTACTCTTGACTCAAAGCAGAGAGCTCAACATTCCTGAGGATCAGAGCAGCGGGTGTCTTCCTGCAGACAAGCATTAACAACAACTCACTTTAGCCACTTGTACAAGGGAAAATCAACAATCACCTAAAGAGAGCTAAACAGGCATTTGATGATGACGGCTAAAGACCTTGAAACCAACAAGGTTGTGAGGTTATGACCTGCAAGCTAAAGGTAAAAGGTCAAAGGTTATCAATCAATATAAACTACTACACATACCATATGAGCCAAAAATCTAGTAAACAGTGTGACTTACTAAATAATACAACAAAAACAACAAAGCTTCATTTTAGAATTGTACAGTTCTACTGTAAAACTCGTGCAACAGTGCTGGTTACAAGCTCCTGTTTAGTGTTTATGTGCTTACTTCACCATGGTGACCACTACATTCTACAGTACAATTTAGCACACAAACATACCTGCTTTAACAAAAAAGGTGTGAAGACTCATTAATAAAATGGACACTAAAATAGAGTTTATCTGTTACGCTGTTATCTATCTATGGCAAGATATGTACACACACTCACAAATCTGCTAACAGTAAGAGTTGTTAGCAGGAACAGTCTATAATACTCCCACAGTGTGAGAGGGAGAATACCGTATGCTCGCTTATTACCACCAGTCCCACATGTGCGCTGTGAGAATGAGAACTGCTTTGCTTTGCACAATCATTACATAAGCAGGGGTGGAGAAAGCGTAGACACTTCAGCAGCTCAGGCTTGCCATGCCTGACACCTATGTGTGCTAAAATAGGGCACTCGGCGGGAAAGGCCCAGTGTTTATGAGAAAAACCAAGGCCACTGACCTTAAAAGGGCTTGAGAGGGGCACAATACTACTGACTTTCTCTGCACAAGTCTTGTGTCTCTGTAGCAATACGCTAGACCTGATTTTGCAGACAACACACTGATCTCCGGAAAGAGGAGGCAAAGAGCTGGAACATTAAAGGGGACGTTGCCTGGGTTATGACCTCAACATACAAGCACGGATCTGCAGCGTCTTGTCCAACCGGACGAGGCCTTGCACATTGCTTGCCCTTCAGAAAGACATGAGTGCACCTGTAAAGGCTGTGGTTTATGACGGAAACCAGCCATAATATCTTTTTGTTGTGTGTAGGTGGAGTGCACTGTACTGTAAACACAGTTAAAAACTAAACTAAATCACTGCAGATTTGTTTTTTGATTGTTTGATGAGAAATGAGTAATTTGTTGAAACTGAATGACATTATATATAACAAATATATAACAAATACTGGTAGTATTGTTGTAGTACTAAGATAAGTAAAGTTTAAAGAGCAACTCCTGGAATGCAGTAACTTCAATCTTTTTAAGACCGAAAATATCTACTCTGTAAAGAGTGGATGACTGAGTCCACTCACGAGGGAGAAGACCATTATTTCCAGAGCAGTCAGGAGGGTCCCATAAGACTTAGGACACATCTAGTGTCATTATGGCAGTGCCCACAAGCACTTCTTAATACCTATAAGTCCTACATAAACAGTGAGCTAGAAGCTCACTGAACCAGGTAAACAAAACATCAAAAACCTAAAAGCATCAAAGGCTGTAAAAACGGGATGAATGTATGCTGTCAGTGCAAAGACCTCTAATAGCTCACCACACTGCCAAGTCGGCGCTACATTACAAAACGGGACAGAACGAGAGAACTACTTTACATCCTAATGGGCTCATGGGCTCATAGTTCTAAATCTACCTCAGCCATGAAGACTTATGCTTAATGCGTTCGCTTTCATAGAAAATGACGGAGGGCTTACGCAGCAGGTGTAAGTCATGCGTAGATCAAAAGGCACTGGGTTCACTCCAGATGAGGGGCGGCCGTGACGTTGGGCGCACAAGCACGCCGCTGACCCGATAAGAGAGGAAAGAGCAGCATCAAAGGTGGAGTGTGGGAAGCGCAAGGCAGCTTGGGCCGAGGTGATGAGTGGGAGGACCAAAGGATGTGTTAACAGAAAAAAATGTTTGGTTGAAAGACTCTTTGACATCTTTGATCTGAATGAGACATGAGGCAATAATGCTAACAGCTGTAATGGAGGATCCATTTGTGCAAAAAATAAAATTTCAAATTTTTAATATTTGCTTTTTTTTGACAGTCATTGACACTGCTACATTACAAAGCTAGACTGCCTGTGTGTTGACAGCTGATAGAACCGATTTTTGCCTTCAAAAAATATAAACAAGTGAAAGAATTTTAATAATGACTTCTCTTTTTTATCCTCTTCACCTCATCTAAAATCTCTCAAGTGAGTAAAACCATGAAATCTGTTCAGACTGCCTCTATGAGATGTTCATTTCAAATATGTTTTCACCATTGCCAGGAAATATGTGCGATTTTACTACAGTTCCCTCAGAAACAACAGAAGCTGTTCTTTTCCCCCTATTTTTTCCTCAGCCCTGAGGTCTTCTCATGTAGTATGTGGTCTCGGGTGCTAGGACAACTGTAACTACACTGAGCAACAATATTTGAACTTTTTCATCTTCCAAACTAAAAAACAGATGTACCTTAAAGTACTTTTTATGCTTACCTCAAATATAATTTTACAGTTGTTCTTTCTGGTATGGTTTTTAAATAAGCAACTAAATTTGACAATACAGATATTACTCATTCATAAAGAAGGCTGTTAAAAGTACTGTGAAAAAGTGTTTGTCTGACTGAATACCTGAATGCATATTTCAGAAAGAGTCATTACATCTTAAACCAAGGTTTTTTTAAGTAACGAAAAAAACCACAACAATCTGATTTATTAAGATAAGATATTCAACACCCAATTTCTCTGTGTGAGAAAGTGACTTTCAATAGCTGGATATACCCCTCCGTCCCACAAACAACATTAACTACAGCCAAATGCTGGCTGTAGTTGTTACAAGTCTCACAATACTAGGGAGGAATTTTGACCCACTCCTCCTTGCAGAACTACTTCAGCTCAGTCACTTGTGTAGGCCTATGAGCATGCTGTGCACATTTCCATAGGGTTTAGGTCTGGATTTTCACTAGGCCATTCCAAAAGATCACAGATTTTCATCCATACTCAGTGTCCTCATTGGTTTGGATCAATCTTTTTGCATGACCCAACTGCTCTTCAGCTTATGGACAGACAGCCCAACAACCCGATGTTCTTGTGAGTTCACTGATACAGAGTGGAATTTGTAGTTCCCTTAATGATAGCACCCATTACATTATATATACACACACATCAGTTCGCCATGATGGGACCAAACGCTCCACTTTTAAGTCATCCATCTCTAACACATTATTCCAGAAATCAACAGAACCATCTAGATGTTTCTTGATTAACTCAAGATGAGAATGGATATTCCACTTGGTTAGCAATGGTTTCCATTGTGCTGTTCTGCCATCCTGTTCTTGCCCAGTGCTTGTGGGACGTTTGAGTCATAAATACTGACCTTAGTGGAAGTAAGAGAGGCCTAAAGCTCTTTAGATGTTGTTGCTGGTTCATTGTCATTTCCTGAATGATTTTGCGGATTGCTCTTGGAAATATTTTGGGAGTGCATCCACTCCTGGGTAGTGCCCTCAAGCCTTAGAAATGGCTTTGTAACCTTCTCTAGACTGACAGGTATCTGCTGTCTTTTTCTGAGGTCTTCAGGAACCTCTCTTTTTCTGGCATGATGTGCCAATATGCAACATCTGAGTGCTTCCAAGTTCACTCAGATTTTAAATCTCATAGGTAGAGTAGATTTTGATTCTGCTTGGATGACTCCAACCATGGCTGGTCAATAACTGAAGCCCTTACAAAGGTTCCTGATAACAGATCCTTATTAAGTCTTCAATTGTCTGCCATTATGTGGGAGGCATGTTTTCCATACTATACAAAATAATAATTATTCTAGACCAAAGAAACGATGAGTGATGCAGAAGTTCATAAAAATATGGATTCTATGTGTAAAACACACAGGACAAAATCTTGCATTGAAACTTACATTGGAAGACCAGTGACACCTTGTGGATGGAAAAGCTAAACACTTAAATAAGTTTTTCTCAGTATCCTGAACTCACTTAGCCATATGTCAATACCATAAGCCATTTCAAATGGTAAAACACAATTTGCAGATCTCAGTTACACTTTTCAGCAAAACTACATTCACATTCTCATTCTTAAAACACATTCTGCACTCTAATATACATGCCATCCATACTGGTAAATACACATGGCAATAGCAAATGATGTGTCACAACCAATATAAGCCAATTCAGAGAGTAAACAGGTTGTTGAAGTTGGGAATGAGAAAGTCTTAGAATAGATAGAAGACACTATGTGAGAGGACAAGAATGAATGTGTAGGCCTATGATAGGTGGGGGGGGGGCAGGAGGAAGAAAAGGTGAAGAGGAAGACAAAGAGTGGAAATATCCAATGAAATGTGAGCAACAATCACCAATGGACTGACAATGAGGGAAGCAGGATTTTCTGCTAAGGGAAGAGAACAGGTACAGTATACTACTGTATTTTTGTTACTGCAAATGTACTGTACTTAAGTATATGCACTTGTTTCAACAGACATTTCTGAAGTGCATCACTGTATATATATTACTGCATGTAAATGTTTTGTAACTGCATGTTTTTTTTTTGTAGAATTGCAAGGCAGGTGGAAGGATAGCTATTCACTCAGGAGCACAATGCCGTTATGGTGGGAATGGTCCTTCAAGATCATACAATATGACTTGGAGAAATGCAGGAATGAGTGATACAAGACAATACCCACTTTCAGGGAACTGGCCTGTGTGTGAGCATTTCCAGAATTGACCTCCATCGTAACAGGATGTGAATGAACCAAGCATACAGAGTACCTTCTGAGCACAGCTCACCAAATGTGAAAGAACTCTGAGCTCAGTATGTGCAAGTGTATGTTCACATTGTCTGTAATCCAGATTGTCTACAGTACTGCCAAATACTATGTGAATGACATTACTCTTTAGTACATACCATGAATGTGAATCAGAAGTACAGTAGGCCTAATTGTACTTTACAGTACAGCAATGTCTCTGTCCCACTTACAAAATTCTACATACAATATATTGTATTTCTACACAGACAATATTTCACTTGAAATCCTTGGACAGACCCCATGAGCTCATCATGGGGTCATTTATGAATTTATCCTTCTATCCATACTCGCCTGAATCCAGTTGAGGAGCTTTTCCCCTCTTGGAGATGGAAAGTATATGATGGAAAACCCTACAACAGAATAAACCTGCTGCCTGCCATAGATGTAGCCTGTGGTGATAGAGGTGAGAAATCATGTCAGGGCTGTACACGGCAACCAACAAGAGGCTTCTTCCCTTGTTGCCTCAGGAGGGAAAATAATGCTTGTGATGTCAATGAAGTGCTCTGGCCTGACCAGCCAAAAGACAACAAGAAGCAGAATGGTCCTTTGATTCTGTCCCTTTCACTGTAGTATTGTATACTGTAGTACTGTGCATCATAGGCTGTGTACTGTACAATGCTGTAAACAAAATTGTATGGCCCTGAATGTTGTTGTTACGGTTCCTGTCTACAACCCCCCTGTTTTGGTTTGGTTTGTGTCTTGGTTTCCTCTGTGTGCTTTTATTTTGAAATGCCTTGTTGTGTCTTCCACCTTGTTGTGACTTCCTTGTACTCCGACCCCTCGTCATGATGTTCAGGTGTGTCTCGTTTTGGTTCCTCTCAGTGTATTTAAGTCCTGTGTTTATTCGCTTGTGTTGTTGGTAATTATGAGTAGTTGCAGTTTGTCTGTGGTATGGGTCCCTGCTTCCATGTTCTCTGTACTAAACCTTCATACGTCCTCTGTTCTGTATGTTTAGTGTCTGCCTTTTAGTTGGTTATTGTTTGGTTTACCTTGGTATTAGCAGTGTGTTTTCTGTGGTGCTTGTTTTTTTTTTATTAAAAAAGACTTCAAGAGTCCGCACCTGCGTCCAGCCTCCAGTACTGAATCATAATGTGTTTTCCATTTGTTTACTGACAGCTTAACACATTTTGACTGGTTGTAGGTTCATATCAACCAAGAAGAATTTTAGCATCACAGAGACAAAGGATGAGTTTGTGAGCTGCAGGGTACAGTACTGTAAAAATAGGGTTACAAGGAGGAGGAGGAGGAGGAATCAAAAGAAATTGTAAAGAGCAAAGCAGAGTAGTAGTTTCTGATCAGTTTTGTGCTACTATGATAGAACGTTTTCATTAATCAAAAGACAATGACAATGTTTTTGAAGTTATGTAAAAAATTTACTTCTCCCTGATCAATGTTTTGAACAATGTTTATTTTTAATGTGGTTTGTGGTTTATTGTTTACTGACTGCTTGATAGTGTATATCATTTTGATTGCTTTGTTTATTATTTAGGAGCAGGGCTGGACTGGTAATCTGGCGTACCGGGCATTTGCCCGGTGGGCCGACAGTCCTCGGGGGCAGATGGATTTTTTTTTTCCTCCCTTTTTTCCTTAGAGACCGGCCCACAATTTAGAGGGGGTGACCCATTGGTCCATCTTCAATATAGACAGTGGATTGAACCAATCAGGATATAGGACGAAAGCGGCCCCACCCTTTCTCTGCGTGGTCCGCTGTAACTCCCGCTACATTCAGTGTTGAGCACGTTGTTAAAGGAGAGGCAGCGTGGAGCAACAGAAACAGCAGAAAGGGAGAGCGGAGAAGTTACACGCGAAGAAATTGATAAGTCTCAATGTAGATGCTACAAAATGTGTAAAAATCACAGACATGTTCGCTGCTGTAGCCTCCACGTCCTCTGTAGGTGAATACAGCAGCAGCAGACAGGGAGAGCAGCAGCCAGAGATGCAGGCTTGTGAAAGAGAAACCGAGGGACAGACTGAGCGGGAAAGTGTAGTACGTAAGCAGGTAGTAACGTTAGGATAACACAGGGGCTGTGTTCGAAATAGCCTACTACATACTGAATACTGCATACTGGACTCCGTATATACTGGATACTGGTCCTCGTAGTAGTATGCAGTACAGTTTCCAGTATGCGACAAAAGCCAAGCATACTACGGGGTCACGTGAACGTAGCGTTGCATGATGGGATGCAGTACACCACGAAGATAGCTCTGTTCGCGTACTGGGATATTTTGCGGAAGTAGTAGGTCATCCGGGTATGTTTCGCGTACTGGAAAATTTTTGGTCGCATAAGGCATACTGACTTGGGGCTCGATCAGTACGCCAGTAGTATGTAGTAGGCTATTTCGAACACAGCCAGGGACTTTATTACATGAGAATAATGAGCAATGGCGATTCATTAGTATCAATATTAATTGGTATTTGCATACTTCCCAAAATCTGGCAGCCACGCGCCCTTATTCTGATAAAATAGCAAATGGTCAAGTCTGAGAAGTGCTGGATGAGCAGCAAGGGTCTATTTTAGGCTATCATAGCATTTTAGATATTTAGGTTAAAGGTGTGTTGAAAGGCTGCATAGTAGTTTGTATTTGTATCCTCTATGCTGTGGTTCAACATGTTTTAAAAAGCACTCAAGCAAGTAAAATTACAGATTTTAAAACTTATAAATGATAAATAAAAGCTTTGTAATTTAAGCATGCATCTTGAACATCCCAAAATGAAAAGCTGCCTCAATCTGGTCTACCAGTTACATAGCAACTGATCTGCTGGCCATTCAGGTCATACCAGCTGAATGAAGCTGGTCTACCAGCCTTACCAGCTGACCTACCTGGTCAACCAGCTATGCCAAGCTGAGTCACACTGGTGTACCAGCTCTAACCAGCTTGACAAATATGGTCAACTAGCCAAACCAACTTTAGACCATCTTGACCAGCTTAAAATCCAAGCTGGTTTAAGCTGTTTTTTCCAGCAGGGACCCCACATACATAAATTACAAGTCGGTTGTGCTCCGCTAATTATGAGGGGCCGGCCTTAACCAAAAATGCCAGGGCCAATTTTTTGTCCCAGTCCAGCCCTGTTTAAGAGCATTTTTGAGCACTGGTAAATATGTTTTAAGGCAAAAGTTTAATTTAGCAGGAATCAAAGGTTTTTTAAAAGTTACTTGAGGTTTTAATGTTTTAAGAAAATTGAGCAAGGTTTTAGCGATTGAGAAACTGTAACATGCAAATATAATCCAACACTTCAATAATTAAACAAATCAAAAGCAACCTACCCCATATGTACCCTTATGTACTCAGCATACTTTTATATACACACAAAGTAAATCAGTCCATTGTTATATGTACATCCTCCCCCACTAATTTAAACTTTAAACAACCTTTTAACACTATTTAGAGCTAGGCGATATGGGAAAAAATCTTAACCTTTTTTCAAATTAGTCGATATCGATATACATCATGATATAAATCAAGTCACTATGTCCTTTATACTTTAAGTGAGAAATGAACACAACTATAACCCAACTATAACCCAAGTTTTGTTTTTGTTTTTTTCTGGCTACAACCTGCAGATTGTTATTCACAAGAGTTTGTTACACAGTGAAAAGATTTTGATATCATCTTCTGACATAGATCATAGCCTCCAGGGTTCATAAACAACATTATAAATTTGTTCAGTCATTGTTTGCACAGACAAAGACGCTACAGATGATTCGCAATTTCCGTTGTTTGTGTGCATAAATAAGGCGTAATCTTTTATTGCTCATCATAGCAAAACAAGAGTGCTCAATGAACAACATTATAATCACCGTAACTCACAGGACTGAAATGTCTGGTAAATGTCTTTTTTTTATTATTTTGGTGACTTATCTGGATGTGTAGGCATGTGTAGGTGCAAACGAGGGGTGTCGGATGTATTTAGACGGAAACTAAGGCATACACTTTTTCAGGCTTAATTACCTAGCAATCTACATTACATAATGATATACTGTATAACACAACTCTTGTTTCTAGTTTAAAACCTACAGTGTTATTCCCTTCATCTTACCAGGTTATGTTTAGTCTATTTTGTGGAATCGTTTTGAAACACTGCATTATTTTTCTTACCCGTGATGAAATCGCTTATCACTTTATTTCACGTGTAAACTAAACTCTTTAAATGTAGCAAACTAGCTAGGTATTTAGACAGAAACTAAGGTTTAAAATCCCATTCAACACAGCATAGTTTCTATCTAAATAGGTAGCTAGTTTAATTAACACAGCTGCTACATCTAAAGAGCATTACTACTTAAGTCCCGTTCAACATAATGAAAAACATAATGTATAACACAATAGTTGTTTATGGCTAAAAACTTAAGAGTGCCTCGGTTAAAGCATTCGTCCAGAAAAAACATCCCTTGTGTTGTGGCTGCATCAGAAATGTAGAGCACGCATCCTCATTTTGATGAATTTGCTTTGCATATTTACAGCGCGTTCAGCATGCAGCCTGATAGTGTGCTACAAAATTGGTTCCATTGGCGGCGCTTAAAGCAGGAAATGGAAACAAATGTTTATTGAATTCTACTGCCCAAGCTTTTCAATCGTCAACAAGGAAAGATTTATTGTGAAACATATTGATATCGCCCAGCACTAGGTATATTACAACTATCATATGACATTATTATAGTATTATATATTATTATTATTATAGTGTGCTGTACAGTGTGCCCCATGGGAACATTCCTTTCCTTAGCCTCATGAAAGATGGGAGATTTGAAGGTGACTTGAGCTTCATTCTGAGCAGCTCTGTTCTATATCTGAGCTATATCTCCTGTATAGAAGCATGTATGCAGTACCAGCTCTGAAACGCAGCAAAACCACAAATTTAGTATGAACAGCAAGCCGACAAACATACAAAACTCAGTTAAAACATCAGTGTTAAATTTAAGGCAATTACTTGTACTTATACACTGTGAAAAACGTTTTGGCTGAAATTTGCAAACGTACCCTGTGCTGCCTCCATATGTTTTCTGAACATGCTCCCAGTTGGACTGAAAATATACAGACAAAAGTATTCATGTTCAAAGTCGTGATGAGCTTTCACACATGATGTAATAACTGGTAGATGAAAACAGGTTAATTAGCCAACCAGTTCCTTAGATGAGTACTCACTTCAAACACGTGGCTGTCATTTGCATAATACCATTTGCCATCCAAGGGGCTGATAAAGACTGTGTAGTGCCCGAGCACTGCAGTCCCAGAATGAACTATGACGGCATACAGTCTGTACCTACCCTCAGGCTAAAGACACACAGTCACCATTTAAAACTTATCTTCACAAGACATCACAAAACCCATTTCACGTGACTTATTCAGAAATGTATCTAGAAACTTAGAAATTATTTAGTAAAACATACCATTTCTGGATGTTCTTTAGGCAACATGTCAACTATGTTAATACAATTTGGGAAACTGACTTCACAGAAAAGCTTGTGGGTATAGCCTCTAGAATTTCTGAATCTCTTCAGATGAATACACAGGATGGATGGCAGCGAAACAAGCTTGAACGCCTGTGTACGAAATGGAAATGAATTTTTCTGCTTCTTATTCAGTTAGTTTCACTGCTATTTCCAACAATTCTGTCAAACCTTGAGAAAATGCCACATTTAAACTATTCACCTGAGATGATCGTGTCTTATCATCACACCTCTCACAGTAGAACGATTCACTGTCTTCTAATGTCTGCCTCGCGAAGAAAGAGCAGAGACAGTCTTCCTGGGAAATCAAAACATCAGTCGATCATTAACTGTGCTTTTCATGTTCCCTTGAGTGATAGAATTAAGGCAGCGAATCAGCGAAACAGAACTCAATGATCAGTATTGCAGCTCATGTGTACAATGGTAAATTGTGCCTTGACCTTGCTAAAAAGGTCCAACAAAGCGGAAGGTTTACATCAAATGATTGCATGCAATCCATTCATGCATCATGGTGAATAAGGAACATTTCCTTACTAAGGTGTTCCTATCCTCGCGGATATGCAGCGGAAGGCTCAGGAAGTAGGTTGGGACGCCATGTGTGTATGTGCACACTGAGCACTGGATGTGTCCTTCCATTTTGATCTTGAATAGATTTTTGATCTCTGCAGCCTGGGAGTAAAAAAACCTTTTCATGGCAAACCACTAACTTGCATAAACAGTTTCATCCAGAAAGAAAAGTATATACTGCCATTAATTTTATACATAATTAAATGGCTTTCCCAGAGGTTGTCTATCCAGTTCTGAGGCTGCCAGCCAGATCAGGTTTTTTTTTTAATCTTCATTAGCCAGCTCTGCAACACCTGGATAAACTGGTTCATGGGTATGAGGAGTGAAACAGAACAAAAACTTGTAGTAGCTGGGAACCCCCAAGATCTGGACTGAGACCTGGGTCATCCTAATCTTTTACAGTATAGTAAAACAAAGCAGAAAATTATTCTTTCAATCTACCAGGTCTTGGTCAGACATCTGCTTCTGAATGAGGTTGAGAATGGAGTGGAACACTTCGTCAACATCATGCTCAGTGTACCCTACAGCACAATACATCTTTCTTTGAAAATCCATAACCACAATATAGCTTCACTTGACACATTTCACAAGCTCTGCGTCTGTGGAATATGGAGATATGGCATCATTTTTGTACTGGCTTTAATTATAAAATTGAGTATTATGCACTGAATGCTAAATAAAACACGTTTTCTAAGAAGTAATGCTGAAGTATTCCTCTAATAATTTTTTACCTTCTTTACCAACAGACATTAAGAAGTAAATGACAACAGTTTAAACTGAATTATTGGCTGTTGCCTGGTGTTTAAAACTTTGTTGGCAGTCTGAATTTCAAAAGTACTTCAAAGAACGTATTGTAGCTAAAGACATTTAATCTATAGGAACTTCTAACTGATTAATCAGTAAAAATGTGTAATCCTAAATCTTGAAGACATTATCTTAATGACAATCAATTCAATGGAAATGAAATTGGTGTTGGACCTGTAAATGGTATGTAAATATTATGTATAGCAGACTGCGTACGGCAAACTTGGTTATGGTGGAGGCAGTCGAGGAAGTGGAGATGTGGAACGGGCTCCCGCTGTTCTCTCATGGCACACAGCACCTTCTTAAGCTGCAGAGGAACACTGAGTTTATCTTCAGGTCCATCAGAAGGCTGCCATCTAAAAACACATCATGATACTCTCAGAAAAGCCTATTCGGAAGGTCATTTACTGGCTTATAATTCAACATTACATTTTTATTTTATGATTCTGCCAGTGATCCAGCACCCAGATAATGCTACAAGAGAACAACTTGTCATAATGAGCAAATCTAAATGATTATTTTAGGACCAGAAAGCATCTGGAACACATTATTTACCTGATCAGCAAGTCCAGCAATTCTGTAGTGGCTGAGAAGGACTGAAGAAGAGCATTTACGCAGCACGACAGACCGCAGTTTAAAAGCCCCCTCATGCCTGTAAATCAGAACGACTACTTAACTACAGTTCAAATAAACTAATTCAGTTTTTAACTATCGCCGTTTTACATCTTGCTGAAAACACTAACCATCAATCCACCCGCCCACATTTTAATCTACAAATTACAAATCTACAAATGATCTTTGTAACATAAATGCATCAGGAGTAACTTACCCAGCATTCTACGATTCATGGACACTCCAGTAACTCCAGTTCACAACAGTGAACCAGTAGGGGGAAGTTTATTTGATGGGGCCTAAATATCACATAGCGAAAATTTTTACACGCATAATTCATAATCTAGAAGTAAAATTTGCTATGCTTTAGCGTTCATTCTTGCTTGTAATTCTAAGACAAAAAACAAACATTAAATGACCTATATAAACGTAGAACCCAGAGAAAAAGTGCTAAAGGCTGTAGTACAGAATTATATTTCAAACAAGAGAAAACCCGTGTAAACTGCTTTTAAATGACCTGACCAGTCTCAAATAAAGATGTGTATAATTAATTTCATGTATCTTTATGAGATGGCTGGCATTTAAAAAATAGTTGAGCAAAGCCACTAGACTAATCTATTACTGGAGTAAAAACACTAGAGGTATATTTATGACATCCAAAGGAATATTCAGACTTCTCAGTTTGCCATTTTCCCTCTTCCCGGTTTTTTAGCAGTTTACTAACTGTACCGTATGCAACCGCGAACGGTATGCAACCGTGAATTAGTGGCAATGGAAAATTCAAAATCTGACCTGCGTAGACGATCCAACTATCGACAAAGTATCGAATGAAACGGATGTAAACAACATTCGTATAGTAACGAAAGCTTTTAGCTTTCACTTTCATTTCATTCGTTGGTTTCCCTTTGAGTGACGTAACACTCGAAAATTATTTTAGATATATCACGCTCAAGCGCTTTTCTTTTGGAACGGCGTTGTTTTCTGCCCGGAAACATAACACTAGTCGATTTCAGAATTAAAGCCGTAAACTTTTAAAAGCAACCTTTTATTTATTGCACTGTTAAAATTTGTAAAATATGCATATTTTATTTTTAGGCCGCAGAATGTGCTGATCATGGTCCATGAGTTTTATTAATATGGTTCAATTTCATTACGAGTCAAGAGATCACGAGTTAAACAGACATTTAATTGCCTAGATTTCCACTGAAACCAGAGAATCTTAATAACATAATACGATTTACATTTAACCTCTAGAGACATTTTACCTCTAGAGACATGTGTGACATGTGTGAACAGTCACTAGACTGTGTGCAAACCCCTTAGGAAAAAACCCTGTAGTATGGTCCAAACATGGCATTCCACATCTGCTGGAAGAGTCTGTACAGCTGATGGATCCACGGAAAAGCTGAAGGCAACGCTGTGGATAAAGGGCTCAGTTTAGAAAATACATTTTTAGACTCAAGACAAAGAAAGGCCTGCTCATCATATTGATCAAATACTGATAGGACTCTTGATTCTTCATGAGACAGCTGGGAATTGGGTGCCTATGACCCCTTACCTGGGTCCATGCGTATGAGTAGCAGGTAGATCATGAACAGGAGCAAAAGAGCTCTGTGCAGAGAATTGGAGCTGACACTGGTGGTGGCTATCGAAAGACTTCTGTACAACAACCTCAGAACAGCATTCAACCTCCGAACCAATGAACCTGTAAGTTGCAACCATAAATAGCTACTGACTATGAATTCACCCCAAAAATAGCAGCTCTCAGCACAGATGGTGCACTAACCTACTGAGTTACAGATGGAATAAATTAGCAGAAGATCCAATAGAATGGCTAAGCATTAGAAATAGCTTCATGTATTCTGCTCAAATGAATGCCACTCAAGCCATACCTTGAGGCTTAGGAGCTGTCTCTGCCTCCACTGGGTCGGGGTGAGTGTTTGGATGGGAAAGTGGCTCCGGTTCGGCATCATGACTCTTCACAATGGTCAGCGCAGTGTGTCTCTGGTCCTGGGTGAAGGCAACCTGTCCTACCTCATCCTCCAGCAGCTCCACTGCCTCAGCGGTTCTGCCCAGTGGCAGCAGAACGTGCAGGACATAGAGCTCTGCCACACTGCTGAACCCGGCCTGGCCCATGTTGCTGGAACAGTGAAGCCATGAGCGGACTGCCTCCTGCACTGTTGCTTGTTCAGCCACTTTGGTGTACAGAAGAATGCTGTGATGGTAATTACAGATGTTTGTATTAGGATGTTAGTTAAATCACCTAGACATATTATGAGGATGAGGATTACTTGTCTATCCCTTACATCAGAATGCTGCTTACTTTATTGTTTATTTCAGTTTTTACTGCTCGTGATCAATTAATCTTATTAACTAATGACTGACTCAGCAGGGCCCACGGGTTACTTATATTTGCAGTGGGAGTTACAGCCTCAATTGTATTTTACTGTGACATTTTCATGACAGTGTTACTGCTGCCTATGATGGGAATTTGACCTAATGGCATAACCAAGTTGCTCAGATGTTAGTCTGACTTGGCAGCAAAGCAACCAACTGAAAGGCATAATGAGTTGGATACACAGTTTACCACATCTGCATGATCTTCGCAGGAATTTTCTCCGTTTCACTATAGTGTTTCAAGACCCAAGTGAAGACATCCTGCCACTGGTTCAGCTCAGCCAAAGCCTGAATGCCAACTATGCAAAGCGCTGCTTTCAAATCCCCATGTCTGGAACTATGGAAATAAACATATTAAGGTGAAGTTATAGTATTACACTGTAATCCTCACACTGCGTTCAGTGACAAGGATAAGCTTCTATTGATCAATGTCTGAATTTGAGCATGGGCTTCTGAACATTAGGCATGCCATTGTGAGTTATGAACTAAGATTGTGTTTCGATCTTGATGTTGACCAAGGACTACTCGGAACGCCAGCAGTTGTAGCTAACGTTATAGTTGTATTCTTACCCTCCAGAGTACGCTAGGAGTATATTCTGTAGAATATTAAGAATATAATAAGGACTTAACAGCTAATAGTTGAGGGAGGCTGTGGTCAGATTTACAACATCTAACAAAAGCGGGGTTAAACTCAGTTCACCCACCATGTCTCATCCTGCTCGTCAGAAGCTAAACTGTTCAGTCCCTTCTCGCATGTGTCAAACGCGGAGTGAAAATCTTTTCTGACCATTAAATGTTCGATGGCAATGTCCACCAGTCCTGCTCGATGCGTAAGCGAACATACTGGGGGACTGCAGAGGCGACCTGGAGCTAAGGAACCGCTCCGCATAGCACATTAAGTTTATGTTGACAGATTGGATTATGCAGCTATTACCACACGCTTCGTGAATACTTCGCCGTTACTTTGTAAGTGCTGCAGGCGAGTGGACAACATGAACGACTAACTAAATTGCCGCAATACGATTTTCTGGTTTCAAGCAAAGCACCGCTGTTCATCCAGTTACTACTTGCGTTGTACTTCCGGTTCAAATAATTGTGGGAAAACAAACAAGCTAAATCGCCTTGGCTGAATCCGAAATGCACGAGGCACTAGGTTTCACTGCGTTTTTTCTGCTCAACCCTTAAAGCAGTGTAATCTTTCAGTAGGCGAATTGGCAGTTTTCATAACCTCGGACATACTAGGTCCGCCATTTTACCTGTGTCATGTGATATGGCATATGACGTCACACCACCGCAGTTAAAGACCGCTATTCATAGCGCCATTCCATATGTTTTATATTTTCGCGACATTTACCTCGTTTGGTTACAACAGAGTTACAATAACCATTAACTTCCATTTAGCCTTAATAATCCCAAAACTAGATATATTTATATTTGCAAGGGTTTTGCTTGGGTTTTTGCTTGTTTCACTGCCAAGGTGAGGTGAATCCCCCCTGCGTTGACAATTAGGCAGATTTTAACATAAAATAATTCGACCAACAAGTCCCTAAACCAAATAAAGTTGGTCAAGTCTTTAAATCACAGAAAGCAAACGTGTCTAAAGTTGACGTAATGTTTCAAATATCATCACTATCGTAGTTTTTATTTTTGTGATTGTACAGTGTATCCGCGGGGTCTTAAAAAGTATTAAAAGTTTCTAAATCAGTATTGAAAAAATGAAGGCCCTTAGAAAGTATTTAAAAGCCTTCATCGCCATTTTGGGTGTACTGAATTTTCAGTGATATTTTAGCTTTGCCTAAACAAAAAGTATGCTGAATGTATTTATTTTCTTCCCCGCCTGTAGGCTAAAGCGTCTAGAGACAATTAAAATTGTAATAGGATCATTAATGACCCAACTGATCAAGTCCAACGTCTTGAGAAGATGTACCGCTTCGTACCCGGAGTGAGTGAGTGCCTCGGGATAGCCGCGATGCGGGGAGCTCGGACACAGACGCTGTTGACGCTCTGAAGGTGCTCGTTTATTGTGAAATAACGAACATACCACACATGCGGCTACAGATGCTCCATTTATACATAAACGAACGTAACACTCAAGCTGTTACAGATTACAAAAATGTCACATAAGCACCGTCACAGTGTTTATGAGATAATGTATATCGATCTATAAATAAAGAAAACCTCAGAGTTGTTTATTGTTATTTATTATTCACAAGTTGCCCTAGGTGATGAATAGCTAAGATCTTAGTTACTTGTTTCTTGTCATGACCAGTTATATTTTCAAGCCCTGGTTCAATTAATTCTTTTGACCTTTGTTTCTTCATACTGTATCTGTTCTGTTGTATGGTTGTGTTTTAAAGATTTAATAGCAAATTACAATAATTTTGTAAGTTAAAGATCTGTTGCTGATTACAACTTAAAGTGATGAGTTATTAAATATTTTTAGAATGTCTTTAAAATGGTATTGAATTGAATTTCAGTATTTTTGCATATACACTTAACCATACGGTCTCTGGTTGTAACTTACATTTTTAAACAGCCGACTCGCTACCTTTTTTCTCTGCTCAGAACGCCTCCGCTGCTCCTGTTGAATTATGGGATAGGACAGCGTGCTATGGACACTTCAAAATGGCGCCCGATTCAGTAGGCCATCCGGGTACTTTTCGCTCAATTCCTACTGTGCATTCGGACACACTACCCTTTATCTCGTACTGCTTTGGCCTACTGAATAGGAGGGAAGTACGGCATTTCGGACGGAGCCCTTGTTACAGCATGATTAAAATTAATAATTATTCACAATAAGTGTGTATTAGACGGTTGGTGTCTTATTACATTAAATACGTTATACCATTCTGAGACCAAGTGAATTCAAGGATAGGACATTTCACCAGTAATCTATCCAAATGTAGCTGTTTAAATCCAATTATTGAAGCTATCAATTAAAATTGCTAAATGGTCACAGGTATGCAAATAGAAATTATGGTAAACAATCATATTGTACACTTAGGTATTTGCAGAGTTTTGCAGAGGATTCTTTCTATAATGCCCATATTCTAAAATTTGCAGTTTGGCAGTGGAGAACACAGGAAAGGGAAAAGACATTTGCTTTGTAGCATAGTTCATAATACTTCTATAGTTTACTTTCATCCATGAAATGAACACAAATTATTTTAGATATTTTGCACAAATCATCTCTTTCAAAAAGCAATCCATCTACATAGAAACAAAAAAAATACAGTTTTCTTTTTAATTTTGTCATCTATGACCATTGATTGGTGATAATTGCCTCACTGCCAAGGAGTTGACCTCGATCTCTGAGTAATTTCATTAGTGTTTTTCTCCTTCTCCATGTCACCTTTAAACCATAGTCTCTCTCCGGTGTGTCTTTCACCAACAAGTCCAAGTCCTGACTTCTTGGAGGAGTTTTTGGTTGGTTTATGGAAAAGAGCAGCTGGAAAATGTTAGGTGAAGGAGAGCAGTCTCCATGTGGCATTTCTGGAGTATCTACTTGAGGAGGAGTCAAAGATGTACCGCACCCTTTTGAACAAGGGGCGTGAACAAGCCCCAAGGTCCTCCGTTTCCTACCTGTAAAACCACCTGGGGTTTTCAAAACCTCTGAGGACCCAAACTTGATTGCTGTATCTCCCGATTTCTCTCCCCTTGTGCTAAAAGAAGGAGTTGGTATTGAAGTCTTTGCAGACACCTCATCCTGCTTGTCTGAAAAAAGTGCTTTAGCATGGTCACCTCGAGCAGGTCTTATTTCTGGAGTGCCTGCACCACACATGGTAGTCCTTTCGTTGTGTAGTGTCTTGGGACATCTCTGTGGAACTAGCTTGCTTGCTTCAAATGACAAAGCAGGGTATTTGCAGGCGGTTGTTTTTTTAACTGCAGGCAAAGACAGATGTGAAGATGTGTTTGTGGAGAGCAGATTCTTTTTCCTCCCTTTTTTACCTTGTATGACTGTTGTGGTTTCAAACTGTGGAGACACCTGCAGGGGATATAAGCACATTATATTTGCAAAACCTTGAACCCATGATTTTTAGAAGATAAACATATATCGTAACTTTTTTGTGATTTGCATAGTCGTTTTGTTGTTCTTAGTATAACATATAAAGAGTCCAGACTTTGACTCAAGTAAACCATGGTCACAGAATAAAAAGTTGTTGCCCAACTATATAATTACCCAGGAAGAAACCGTAACGGCTGGCCGTGACTGTTGTGGTACAAAGGACCTCGGATTAATCGCACTTCGTAACTGTGGTCCATAGTCGTGTCTTGGTCCATTTCTGGGTTGTTCTACAAAGAGCAGCTGAGATTTTTGCGAATTCAGTAAATTCCTTTTACGTGAACTGCGAGGCATCAAAGGTCATAATCCTGTTTCCAAAATGGTGAAAAACCTAAGTGAGTTAAAACATGTTTAGTCAAGCAACCAGTACAAGACGGTTAGAACCACCGTAAAATGTAAACGACTGACTTTAATTTGAGTGACTGCCTGTGCCTATTTCTGTGATTGTCACACATTCAATATAGGTGCGTATCATATCTATTAACCTGTTTCTTATACACAAACAACTGTCTAAATCGTATAGCCTTATTTCCCGTTTGTAATTCATTTTCACGTTTGCTATCACGTCCCGGGATGTACTTCCGCATGTCCGCTGATTGGTTCCTCACGCAGCCGCGACACATGTCGTGTCAAATCTATTGGTTAGACAGTGATCACGTGACTGACATCAGCAGGACTGCGCCAAAATTCAAATCTGTCTGACTGCCTTGGTGTTTATAGGAAACGAAAGTGGCTTTGGTCATCGCGATTCTCCAAAATTGAGAACGGCAAGACAAGGACATGTGATAAACTGAAAGACTGAAATAATATGAAGGTTTGCTTGTCGTAGTATTTTTTAAATAGTTAATAAGTGGCTCCTGCTGTGGTCAGATTGTCTCTGCAAGCGTTTGCCTAGCTCAATAGTAGATCAAATGCTACTCGCTAGCCAGCTAGCGCCCTTTGTGCTTCTGTTACAACCACATATGAGGTTAGCTAGCTAGCTAACGTTAGCGAGATTGGCACGTTTATGTCGGCGGAGTTACAGTGAATGATTTCTACTCCAATTTACTTGCACATCTGTTTTCGTTGCACGTGGAGTGGGTCTATATGTGTACTATTACCAAGCCAAATGTAACGGACAGCAGCAGGCGTACTAGATGGAGAAATGTTAGCTGGTTGATCGTCTTTATTGGGCAAGTTAAGAGAGTGATGCTCACCAGTTCGGTAACCCCAGAACATCCACTAACTGGCTAACGTGCATGCGACCGGCTGATCCGGTGAGCTGGCTCTCTAGGTACACTGATTCAATCAAGGTGGGTTAGGTGGGTCACACTAACGGACACGTGTTCTAGAAGAACGCGCGTCACACGACTAGATGACATTCAAAACAGATTTTAACATCTCTTCATCGACGGGCAGCTCGGCTAGCTACGATCATAATACGGCGTCGTGTGTTAAATAACGTAAGATATTTACCTAGCTCACTAGTTCATCTTAAGCCGTCTACTGGTACCTTGCATTCCGTTTCATATCAATCTAACTAACGGACATCGATTGAAAGATTCAGACGTCTTGTTTAACTCACCTAGCTAGATATTATTGGATAGAAATGTCGGTATTCCTTTAATCGTGTTACGTATTTGTCTTGTTAAATGTGTTTCCTTTATTCATACAGCCAATAACCACAACTCAAGCACCGTGATACAGAATGAGAGAGAGTCCAAGGAGACCTATTATCCTCAAGAGGAGGAAACTGCCTTTTCAGAGTAATGAAGGTGATGGGACTAAAGCTGCCCCAGCACAGACAGCTCAGGCCTTTCCCGATGGCATTTGCATTATGGACCATCCCACTATGCCCGATACACAAGTGGTGGTCATACCAAAGACTGCAGATCTCCAGAGCGTTATATCTGCACTGACTGCCAAAGGGAAGGAACGTGGCCTGCAGGGGCCAAACAAGTTCATCTTGCTCAGTGGTGAGAGAAGTCAGGAGGATGGAACCAATACATGTAGTGCCTCCTTGGAGGCTGGAAATGAGAGATTTGAAACAATGGACAGTATGATGAATTCCACGCAATTGACACCCACAAAATCAGGCATGTATTGATAACTGTTTAAATGCTCAATAATGTATTACAACTTTATTGATTTATGTATTTATTTTTGCTTATTTCCAATACGTCCATTCTGTGGTTTGTATTGACTGGCCATGCATTATTTAATCAAACTAATTAAATTGTCTCATTTTGTCAGTGAAAATGGAAGATTGCAGTCCATTAGATGACAGTCTGACAAACATGCAGTGGTTGGGGAAAATGAGCACAGATGTCTTTGACCCTGAGCCAACAAAGGGAACGTCCAATAAGGAAAATCAAGGTGGCTCAGATCAGCCTCAGGATGTATGTATCATCTCAAGGTGTAGCTTCACTAAAAGAACACACAATTGTTGTGCAGCTTGACTTTAATAATAATAATGTTCTCCAAAGTATAGAACACTTACCAGAAGACATATTTTTTACTCATCTCACGATGGTTTCTTTTCTCAATTTTCTTATAGGTCTCAAGTTATATTTTATATCCATCGCCTTAAATACATTTGTTGCTTTCTCTTTTAGTCGACACTCACAGAAAATGAGGAGGGTGCAGCTAAGGAACCGTTGTTGGAAAGACCACCTTACTCCTACATGGCCATGATTCAGTTTGCCATCAACAGCAAGAAGAACAAGAGGATGACCCTGAAGGAAATCTATAACTGGATAGAGGACCATTTTCCCTATTTTCGAAATGTGGCCAAACCAGGTTGGAAGGTAACGCAGAATCTATAGCAGCCAGAACACTGTTCAGTCCTCTGTCCTCCTTTTGGCTGGAGTGACTGATAATGTGATGATTTAAATTAATATAATTTGTCATAATTTACCTGCAATGTTGTATTACTTTTTCTCATTAGAATTCCATTCGCCATAACCTCTCCCTGCATGATATGTTTGTCCGGGAGACGACAACAGATGGCAAGATCTCATACTGGACCATTCGACCAGAGGCGAATCGCTGTCTTACTTTAGAGCAAGTTTATAAAGTAAGCATGTCCCTAGACATTCTCACTGCTTAGATTTCACACACTCGCACACATTTGTAATTGTGGTACCTTTCTTGACTTAATCCTGCCTCCCATCCCCGCAGCCTGTGGTTGACCCAGGTGGCCCCCCTTATCCTCAGACCATGCAGGTCTGTTACCAACAAGTAAGAACTTTTTATAACGTCAGTCCGTCTACACTTTGTCTCACCGCAGTCAGACAGGGAGGCTACGTGATTGCCCTTCGCCATATCCAAGATCACACTGTTTTTATTTCAGGAGTGCTGAAGAGGTTCAGGCTAAGAGCAGGAAGCATTTTGATCTGTACACCAGTGTTTGGCAACCCAGCCTTTTGTATCTCAAAAGACAGGCCACATTTTTGCTTGATCACAAACATACCTGAACCAAGTATGATGATACCTGGTATTGGTGTAGTGGGAGCTGGGATGGAGCAAAAATGTGGATTGGTGGACCTGGGTTGAGAAATGCTGTCTGTTGCTGTGGCTGCTGTGTAAAGAGGGGAAAGTTCTGCGTGCGGTAGAGGGATTAAATACGCTTTGTCTCCACAGCATCAGAGACGCGGTCTGCTCGATCTGAAGAAACCTGTACTAGCTGGAAGCACAGGTGGGTGGAGGGAAATGGTGGGTCTATCGCCATTCTCTTCGCATCACAAGCTTTAAGGGCCATTTGACAATGGCCATTTGCCATTGTAAGGACACCTGATTTCTAATGAGATCAAGCACTTATGCAGATTCATTAAGCTTTAACTGAATGTGCGCTTGAAATACGCATAAAAAAACTCGGGTGCAGATTTTCAAGTTGTGTTTACAGTCCAGTCAAAGCAAGTCGTGCATGTCAGTAAACACTATTAAATGATATACTGCATGACACCGGTATAGATTGTTGAGATTGTTAAAACACCGTAATTGATGTATTAATGATTTGTTAACTATGAAATCAGTATTAAAATGTTTGCTGTTAATTTCTGTAATACAATTAGTAGCCTGTGGATATGTAAGACTACATGGTTTGGATGGGGTTTCTCTGATTTCACTCCTGTTTGCAGAGAGGAAGATGAAGCCTTTGCTGCCTCGTACAGACTCCTATCTGGTGCCCATCCAGCTTCCTCTGGCTCCCTCGCTATTCCTGCCGTCCTCCACACCCCTGCCTCTGCCCACCTCTCACAGCTCCACCTCTTCCACTCCCACCCCCAGTGGGGGTGGAAAGCAGGTCCGCATAGCCCCCAAGGTAAAGCCTTCTCATATCGTGATTGTTTGTGAGGTCCAGAAAGAATCTGGGTGTTGTAATTACACTGTTCGCCATATGGGGTGTGTTTTTTTTGTTGTTTTTTTAAGGTTCTGCGGAAAGATATCATTTCAGTCCCGGAGTGCAAGGCGCCCCCGGAGGAGCCTGTGAGTGCAACTCTCAGCAGTGAAACTTCGAGGGCCCCACCTCCAGCTGCCCGACAGAGGGAGGCCAGCAGCTCCCGCCGTAAACAGCGTCTTGTCCTGCCCTCCAGTGAAGAGCCCGTCCTACTTTTCCCCGACAGCACTTTCTTTGACTCGGGCGTGGCCTCAGAAACCTCTGCTTTCCAGGACACGCGGGATGCAGAGCCGGAACCCTGTCCCGACAGCTCCATGCCGCATTACTCCTTTAAAACTCCCATCAAGAGAAGCCATCCAGCGTCCTCCACGCCCAGCAAGCCACCTGCAGCGCTGGAGCCCTGGAAGGTCACCCCTCTGCGTAAAAGCAGCCGCAGGGTGTTGGACGTCAGCCCCATCCATACGCCTGGTGGTCCACAGCTCACCCCGCAGAGCTCAGAGCACATCTCCTTCAATCTCAGCAGCACGCCATTCAAGGAGCTCCCGCTCTTCAGCTCCCCCCGGGAGCTGCTCACCTCCGGCTGGCCATCTCCGCTCCGTCCTTCGCCCGCCTGTTCCCGTGAGCTTCAGGTGGGGGGCCCAGCCACTGGCGCCTCTAACCGCTCCCTCACAGAAGGTCTGGTGCTGGACATCATGAATGAAAGCCTCAGTAAGGTCCTTGTGGACATCAGCTTTTCCTGTCTGGAGGACGAAGACCTGGGCATGGCCAACATCAGCTGGTCACAGCTCATCCCAGAGCTGAAATAAGCCTGTGGCGGCCACCGCCGCACATCTACACAAGCTGCTCTGTCTTCCACTGCCTCTGTATTTCCCACTTTTATGTGTTTTATGTGAGTATTTTTTCCTTTTTGTGATTACCCTCGGTCCTTGTCTGTTCTTCTGAGTGTGTCTTCATATCTAACATTGCACTCCATTTCAGAAAATGAATGAGTGGTCAGTGCGCAAAACTGTTGAAGGAATGTACTTAGAACTAATTTTGCACAATTTGTAATATATATAAATATATATAAATATAAGTATTTAGCAGTTTTTTTTTAGAAGAACAAAAGCTTGTACACAGGCACAGGCAGAATCCCTGGTCTGACACTACTAGACAAAGACTACAGAGTGCATCAGTGGGAGTGGACCTATAATTCAAGTTGACTCATCATATCTATGGTGACGGTGCAGCCAGATGGTTCTTTCTTGTATTGGGGTGCTTGGCTTAAGAGTATTTTCCTGCCATTTAAAATAAAAATTAAAAAGCTTTTAATAGTGCGGAAATGTACCTTCCTCAGGCTCATCTTGGGATGGATGGTAAGATCTGCTTTAATGATAGTGTGACACAATGCCACCATTACCTGGAAGCAGCCTTCATTTTCAGTTGTACATTTGACAGTCGTTCTTCTAATATATACTTGTAATTCTATTGGGATGGGAATGCAAATCAGTCAAATGAAACTGAATATAGAGTAGGAACTAAACCTCAACTGATATTTGAAAGTTTTCTGAACATTTTAAATGAATGTTTTAGTCGGCTTAGTCAGTATTGTCTATACACATGCAGCAGTGGCTTAAAATCTACACTAAATTACACTGCATTATTCAGTCATGTAGGCTTGTGATTTACAGGGTTTTTTGTACAATTACCAAAAAACATGCATTTTTTCTGCTGATCATACCATTTTAACTGTCTGTTGCAAATGTAAAATGAGTGGTTGTACAGTATGCAGGGTCGTCTATGACATTTCTTTTTTATATGTTCAGAGTGTTGCCCACCCACAACCTTTTGGTGTATTTATTTGCTTTCATTTAAAATGTTTGTTTACCAATTTATGCTCCTTTATTTTATGTTTTTCCGGTTTTGGCTTTTTGATGTTCTAGAGGAAAGTTAAGGGAAGGTTCTTAAATGCAAAAAAACACAACAGCTATTCAGCAATATTTGATGCCCTTGGTGTTCTTAGGTACCTTGAACATTCCCTGGGAGTTTAAAAGGAATCATGATCATTCTGAGGTACTAAGCGTAACATCAGTTAACTGATTTGTGTAGCTAGCAAACACAAAAAGGTAGTAGTAGTTGTACCAGCTTGCGTAATCCTCTCCTGTATATCTGCATGTGCGGTGTTTAGGACTCTGTTTACTTAGGGAGCATGTTTTTGTTTTTCCCCTGTCAAAGGTTGAACATCCTCTACCCTCCATACACACATTTTCTTTTTTTTATACCTCTGAAAGGGGTATTTTGAGATCTGAATAAAGGGCATACTGTGAATAACATGCTTGCATTTTGTTTTATTTTTTTTCCAATAAAAATGTTTAACTGACATTCATAAACTATCCTTATAAAGATAACATTACTCTATATTCAAAATATCCTTCCTTGGGATGTAAATATTTTTTCCTCAACATTTTAAAAACAAAGGTTTTACTTTAGACAATGAAACAAACATCTATCATTGCTTTCTCCATTATTCCCACCAAACTGCTCAGTGTGTCAAGGGCCAACAGCCTTTCCAATTAACATTTCTATATTTCAGTTTTGAATATAAGTATGCTTATCTTGTACTCTGCATTGAATAGCATGCATTTAACATGAGTAAATTCAGTTGTGATGGACAGAAACTTGAGATCAGTAAGTCTGAACCTCCTGTTGAGCCACCTCCAACAGGATCTGAAGTTGTCTGCAGCACCGATCTAAAGAAGAAAAGATTAATTGTTATGTTCAACAGTGATGGTTAGAAATAGTTTGGAGAAAGGCAAGGGTTTTACTTACTGAAGGCATTTCTCCAGCGAACTGGTATGTATTGGTGTTTTATCGCCAAGTAGTACACTGGTACTCCGGAGAGGGAGAGAGCACAGCTACAGCCTGTGGTCCAAGGCTCCGAATACAAAGACAGACCCACGATGAAGAAACACACCACAGTGAAGATCACGACTATAGCCAGAGGAACCTGTTCTCAGATTGGAAAAGAAAGATGGTGAGGAAACTAAAAACTTGTCAAAATACATGCTATGAAAATACAGATTTGAGGAAATAAAATAAAGACCTTAAATGGTCTTGGATGATCAGGGAATCGATAGCGATGGACAAGTAGCCCTAGAGTAGCCAGTGCAATGAAAAACCAGCGAGAAAAAGAGGCTAAGTTTATCATTTGAAAGATCTCTCCTTTTGCAACCATGATGATAGCCAGAGGGTACTGTAAAAAAAAAAAGGAATACAGGCATACTGAGGAAGATTTTGACGGTTGCTAAGACATATGCAAGGCAAAATATGCAGGGTGGTGAATATATATGTTGTGCTAGGCGATATGACCAAAATTCTATATCACAATATTTTTCTAAATTATATCGGTTTCACGATATTTGACGTTTTTTTCCCCCATGCATGATGTGTTACCTGCATTGATTGCAAAAAGAATTACTGCAGTAGAGTGGTTAAGAGTACCCTATTCCACTGTTAGAAAAATGTCTCCACCTAAGTATTACATGTAATACAGATTTGCATGGCCCCACATCATAAATTTTCAAATGGTAGCAAATGGTAAAGTAGTGAATAAATCATATAGCATGATAGTTGTAGTAAAAATGCAAAATCTTTTTATTTAAAAAAATTTTCAGACAACATTAAAACTAAGTTTATACAACTTATGTGAAAAAGCTCTACGTAATATTATAAATTGCACACCAGTTTGTTAATAACAAATAATAGGTATTTAGACATAACGTAGACAGGGCTGTTTGTCAATGGTTGTATGTACTGAAAAGTCCCAAATACCTTACCTTTAATTAAATAACATAATATTTAAACAAATAAATAATAATAGTGGTTGAATACTAGGGAGACATTACCATCCCTTTTAATGTGATAAAAAGCGAATTATTTCAAATAATTTCGACCATATGTGTATTTGTATAAATATGTAACTTAATTAAGCTGAAGGTGCTGGAAAATATTGAAAATGGACCTTGAAAGTGCTTGAATTCCATCTTGTAAAGGTGTATGAACCCTGCAAACATAACTCGCGACCTCACGATGTGACAGTGGAGCCACCAAGATCGCCGAGCGGACAAAAATAAACACCGGTTTTCGGTGCGAACCGATATACCGCCCAGCACTATGTATATGAACACTGTTTCTAGCTTTTGCGAAATTAAGAACATTAAATCACACTAAATAAGAATTCTATTGTACATTACCATCAACAGTACAGCAGGTAAAGGTGTATGTCTTCGTATGTGGATCATGGAAAACAGAGATGGCAAATGTCCCTCTCTAGCTCCCACAAATATCATCCTACACTCTCACACACACACACACACACACACACACACACACACACACACACACACACACACACACACACACACACACACACACACACACACACACACACACACACACACACACCACACACCACACAGCTCATTGTTGACTTTGCACTCAAACAACAGGTTAAACCCATTCCAGTAGCTGAGGAGGTTGGATTCATTATACCTGGGTGCACCAAAGAATCCTCCATTGAGGGCCCCAAGGCAAGACATAGCAACCAGAATGGGTACAACGTTCATCATGCCCTGCATAGTTCGGCTGGCAAAGGTCTGCGTACAGCACAAGAGGAATGGCAGAGAATCGAAGTAATGATAGACCCAAATAACATGTTGATGCAATTAAGACTCACCATAGCCACAGCATCAGATATCAGCAGTTCCTCTCCAGTCATTATAGCGTAGTATGCCACGTTAACCAACACGTAACATATGGTGATTGTGACCATCGACAACATGATAGACAATGGAATGTTTCTGGCAGGCAGAAGAATCTAAGCTTAGACATATTAACAATACAGAGTATTATGATTACTTACAGCGCCCTCCATAGGCACCCCTAGTTAAAATGTGTTAAAAGCCTTAAGATACATATTTTTATTGCAGAAGCAAGATCTCACTCTGAAAAAAAGAAAAGTCCTGACAAAGAAAAAAATTGTTTACCATAAAATTACATGTTCCACAAATTTTGGCACCCTTAACAATTTCTTGGAAATAAATGTATTTGAACCATTTATGTCATTTCTACTGTAGTTTATAAACTGGATCAAAGTATTTAGGAACCTTCTATCTAGGATTTTTCTTTTTTTTTTTCACTTGAGTTAAAGGTTGCTTTTTCCTAATTTTGTTCAAAGTGAGATTATGCTTCTGCAATAAAAACAATTATTTAATTTAAGGCTTTTAACTGTCACGGTGAGGCGGCCCCCTACCGGCCCCCTCCGTCCACAGCGGCTGTTGTTGTTGTTGTTTTGTGATGTCGTGTACGCCCCTCAGGTGGGCGGAGCCCGTGATCCGTTCCCACCTGATGGTCGTTTGTCTGTCTATATATGTCTTGTCTTTGTACCAGTTGACCGCTGGTCATTATATCCTTAATTCGGAGATATTGCACGGGTTTTAGGTTTGCACACTTTCTATTAAACCATCCTTTTTCCCTGAGACTTGGCGTGATCGCTTCCTTTTTGTTGCTCACCCCCGCCCGTCACAGAATGATCAGCCACCCTTCGGAAGCCGCCGAGTCTCTTTTTCTTTCTCCTTCGTTCGTGGTCATGTCTCGTGGTAAGTGTTTGTCTGCGTGGTGTTTTGTGAAGAGTTCCGCCGTGCTTTTGTGTTGTGTTTGTGGCACGGCGTGGACCAGGGCTGTCTGCCCTGGGAAAACTCTTCGTGTCTGTTGTTTGTTTGCTTGTTTGAAGAGCTCTGCCGTGTCTGTGTTTGTGGCACGGCGAGGACCAGGGCGTCTTCCCTGGAAAGGCTCTTCATGTTTTGTGTTTGTTAAAACGTGTGTTCATGTCGACGGATGTGTGGATCAGTGTGCGTGCTCGTTATGTTTAATGTTGCGTGTTTTGTGTGTGACGCGGTCGCCGCTCGTCACCGTCGCCTCGCTCCCCGTGTGTCTTGTGTTAAATGTGGGGAGCGACTGCGACTCTGAGCGGCGCGCGTCACTGTGTGTTTATGTCAAGCGCGCATGTGTTGGTCCCGTCTGTCTGTCTGTGCACCGTTTTTGTTTGCTTGTCTAGTCTTTGCGTGTGTGTTGTGTCCTAGCGTGTTAACTGTTTGCGTGTAATTCCACGCATGCTCCTCCCCGTGAATGTGTGTTTGGGGGGGGACCGGCTGTGGTCCCGTGCCATGGGGTGTGGCACGGAGGGCGTCGCTCCCGAGGGAGGCCCTGAATAGGGTAAGGCGCGTTTGTGTTTTGTGTTTGTATATATGTGTGTGTGTGTGTGTGTGAGGTTGTGTTCTTTGTGCAGGTGCTTCTCCTTGGCAGTGTTCCTGGACCTTGTGGGGGTCTCCACCTGGCAGGAGCCCCCTTGTGTTGTGGGGTGACCGGAGCTCGGTCGTGAAGAGCCCCTCCCTAGAGGGATGGGGCCCCCGGATGTTTGGGGACCATGGGGCTCCGGTCTGAGAAGCTCCTGCTGGAGATGGAGATCCTCCCTCCTGCCCGGGGTGACCAGGAGGCCCTTGGGGCTGCTCCCTAGCCCGCGTCGGGGGTGCTCTGGGCCTCGGTCTCTGGCGCTCCTGGGTTGGGTGGAGGAGTCCACCGTGCGATGAGGGGCCCCGGGAGGGGTTGGCTCCCCAGGAGGCTGGGGTGACCCCTAGCCAAGGGCTGGGGTCAGCTCTGGGAGGAGGTAGGTCCAGGAGGAGAAGTAGCCACGCCTCGGGGAGGTAACCTGCACCCACACACACACTAATGACGACAAAGGAGTCGTAGCTCCTCGTCCGCACACCCTTGGGGCTCTCTGGCTAAACGCCGGTTAGGGCGTGAGGGCCCTGTGACTGACCGGGGCGTGGTTTTGTGTTGTTAACGGCCCGGTCGGTCCAGGGTCCCACCCGGGGAGGTGAGCTGCCTAATGTTGTGTGTTATGTTCCAGCTCCCGGACGGCAGGAGGTGTGTTCCTGCCTGTCTCTGCCTTCCTGCCCCTTCGTGTTGTGAGCAGCCGCTGTGTGCCACACACCCAGTGGAGGGGAGTGCGGCTTGGTGGGGGGGTCTGTCACGGTGAGGCAGCCCCCTACCGGCCGCCTCCGTCCACAGCGGCTGTTGTTGTTGTTGTTTGGTGACGTCATGTGCGTCCCTCAGGTGGGCGGAGCCCGTGATCCGTCTCACCTGAGGGTCGTTTGTTTGCCTATATATGTCTTGTCTTTGTACCAGTTGACCGCTGGTCATTATATCCTTAATTCGGAGATATTGCACGGGTTTTAGGTTTGCACACTTTCTATTAAACCATCCTTTTTCCCTGAGACTTGGCGTGATCGCTTCCTTTTTGTTGCTCACCCCCGCCCGTCACATTAACACATTTGAACAAGGGGTGCAAATAACATTGGAGAATGCTGTATACCTTTAGTTACCTCTTAACATTATTGTGGTAATGATTAGATTTCTTTTCCAGTTTTGCATACCTGTTGGGATTGATAACCTCCTCTGTCACAAAATTTAAGTAGAACCTGAAAGCAAAAAAAAAGAAAATGGTAGATGCTACAGTGCTACAACTCTATACAGTGGATTTGAAATTAAACAGTAACTATGACGTTAAAGTGTAGAATGTTAGCTGTCATTTGAGAATATTTACATCTATATTGAGTGTTTTAACTTTTATATACATTCAGGCCCAACATTTAAATGGACCATATGTAATGGGGCATCTTGCTGCTTTAAGATAATACATTTCTGTTCGAATTTACTGTTTATTTTTACTATTTAAAAAATTCAGTTCACTCAAGAAAATTTGGTTTGCAATTGTGGTTTGCCATATTTCTTGAATGATGTGTGAAAGGTTAATGTGCATGTGTGCCCTATTTATTATTAATTTCCTAATTATACTATTGGTATAATAATCAGAACATTTATTTAAATTAGTGGTTTGGTTTTCGACTGGCTGAGATTCACCAGTGCTGATACAGAGGCGGAGTCAACTCGTTTGTAAATCTGAAAACTAAGAAAGCTCCTGGGAAACACTGGCAATCCTTCGTTATCAGGAAACACAAACCAGATACAGTGAGGAACATAAGTATTTGAACACCCTGCGACTTTGTGTCACGTCTAGCCCTACCCCCACCTGTCAAGTGTACCTTTTGTTTTGGATCCCCATGTATTTCTCCTGCCACTCACATGCCATTAGTAACCCCACCCCATGATTATTATTCCCACCTGTTTCTAGTGGTTTCCCTTGTTAGTCCAGTGTATTTAAACCCTGTTCTTTGTCTCAGTGCTGGTTATTGAATGTGTCAATGTTGTTCCTGGATGTGTTTTGTGAGTTTCTGAATGTATGTATTTAAAGTGGTTTTTTTTTTTTTTTTTTGCAATGTAAGTCAAGCACTTCTAGTATTTTGCTGTGCATTTTCCTTAGTGATTTGTTCATTTCCTTTTGTTAGTCTGTTCAGTTCTGTTTTTTCACTATGAGTATCCATGGACCATGACCCCGACTCGGATTATGGATATGCCCTTAATAAATCTCGCTCTTCCCAGCACCTGCGTCCACCTTATTGCTCACTGATGCCCCTGGCATTACACTTTGCAAGTTCTCCCACTTAGAAATTGTGGAGGGGTCTGAAAGTTTCATCTTAGGTTCATGTCCACTGTGAGAGACATAATCTAATCCTGCCAATCAGCAAATAATCTGGCCCTCAAAGACCTGTTAGTCCACCTCCACTCCACTATTATGCCGAATTAGAAGCACCTGTTTGAGGTCGTTGGCTGCATGATGACATTTGTTCACCCCACACAATCAGTAAGACTCCAACTATCAACATGGCTAAGACCAAAGAGCTCGGGCTGGGGCTCCATGCAAGGTCTCACCGCATGGTATAGAAATGGTCCTAAGAAAGGTGAGCAATCAGCCCAGAACTACATGGGAGGAGCCGGGCAATGACATGAAGAGAGATGGCACCACAGTTTCCAAGGTTACTGTGGGTAATACACTAAGACATCATAGTTTAAAGTTATACATGGCATGGAAGGTTCCCCTGCTTAAATCAGCACACGTCCAGGCCCGTCTTAACTTTGACCATGACCATTTGGATGATCCAGAGGATTCATGGGAGAAAGTTCTGTGGTCAGATGAGCCCAAAATAGAACTTTTTCACTCGCCCTGTTTGGAGGACAAATAATGATGAGTACCATCCCAAAAACACCATCCCTACTGTGAAGCATGAAGGTGGAAGCATCATGCTTTGGGGGTGTTTTTCTGCACATGGGACAGGACGACTGCACTATATTAAGAAGAGGATGGTCGGAGCCATGTATTGCAAGATTTTGGGGAACAACCTCCTTCCCTCGGTTAGAGCATTGAAGATGGGTTGTGGCTGGGTCTTTCAACATGACAATGACCCAAAGCACACAGCCAGGATAACCAAGGAGTGGCTCCGTAAGAAGCACATCAAGGTTCTGGAGTGGCCTAGCCAGTCTCCAGACCTTAGCCCTAGAGAAAATCTTTGGAGGGAGCTCAAACCCTGTGTTTCTCAGTGACAGCCCAGAAACCTGGCTGATCTGGAGAAGATCTGAGTAGATGAATGGGCCAAAATACCTGCTGCAGTGTGTGCAAACCTGGTGAAAAACTACAGGAAACATTTGACTTCTGTAATTGCAAACAAAGGCTGTCACATTGAGGACCCCAGCCCTTCCCTTTTGGCCGTGTGTTTACGTCGTCTACATCTCCTAGTCTGCGTCTGTGGATCTCCATGGGTGCGGTTGTGTCTTGTGCTGATTCGTCTCACCTGTGGCTCGTCTCGTAATCACGTGGGACTTATGTGGTTTGTCTACTTAATGTGCGTTCGCGCAGTGTCCTGTGCTCGTCATTGTTTGAGTCTGCCCGTTTTGTGTAAACGTCTCTGTGTTTATACATGTGCATGCTGCGCTATTCGTTACGTTGATTAAAGTGACCGTCTGTGAAGCAAGGATTCAGTGTCTCATTCTTCGCCCTGCCCGTGCGTCACAAAGGCTACTGTACCAAATACTATCATTGATTTTCACAGGTGTTCAAATACTTATTTGCAGCAGTAACACACAAATAAATGATTATAAAATTATACATTGTGATTTCCGGATTTTTTTTAGATTATGTCTCTCACAGTGGACATGCAAAATTTCAGACTTCTCCATGATTTTTAAGTGGGAGAACTTGCAAAGTCGCAGGGTGTTTGTCACGTAGGGCAACGCCCCCTCTCGTAGCTGTCACTCTGGTTTCCCTCATGTCTGTGTTCCCTGCTTGGTTATCCCGCCCAGCTCGTTGTCTCCGTTATTCCTTGTTTGTTGCCACGCCCCAGTGTCATTGTTATCACCTGTTCCTTGTTTCGGTTCTATGTATATATGTCCCGTCATTCCCCAGTCGTGTCATCCGTGATTTTGTCTACTCTGTCAGTTTACTTTGTTCATGTTGTTGTCTGATCTTCATTGCCGTGAGTTCTGCCGTGTTGTGTGCGTTTTGGTTTACCCGTCCTCCGTTGTTTGCCTGCCTTGTTGTTTCCCTCGTCCGTGATTATGCCTGTCTACGTTTCGTGTCTGGATAGCCTGCCCGTGATGACCCCTGCCTGTATATACGACTCTGCTTTTGATATTCCCTGTATTAAATCTCGCTCATCTCAGCGATTGTGTCCGTCTCCTCGCTCCGTTGCGCATGCAACGTTACATAATCACGGATCCAACCAGGACACAGCGAAAGAGCGAGACTCCGGTGAGTTTAGTCACTGTAACGAGTTGTTGGCTGCTTCCGTGCAGTTTAACTCTCATGTGTTACAGCGCGAACGAGCCGGAGACAGGAATACCCCTGGCGCTGTGGGAACAAGGAATTCTCGTCGCAGACCGAAGAAAGCACAGTCTCTCACTGCTGGCTTTCGCGACGAGACTCCTATTGAGCGCTGGGAGTCTGCCCCGCTTGGCGAACACCACAGGGGTGAGCAACCTGTGGTGCAAGCAGCGGGCAGACGGAACGAGCGCACAGACGAGCCGTGGCTTAACCCTCGGTTGGCTCTCAATGGCTGCTGCGAGCTCCCGACGCCTCAGAGGAGGCGGAGCCATCGCAGAGAGAGCCACCGAGGGGTGTGTGTGTCTGTGTGTTCTTCCAGGCTCGCCCAGGACCCCGTGGAAGAGGACCTCCCTCCGCTGATTCCGGAAGCCGCTCCCCGAAGGCCCCCCAAGAATTTTTTGGGGGGGAGTACTAGCCACTCACCCCAGGAGTGGCCGGCTCGGACCCGGGAGGACGTCAGTGCGGCGACTCCGCCCCCCGAGGACGTCAGTGCGGCGACTCCGCCCCCCGAGGACGTCAGTATGGCGGTCACGCCCCCCGAGGACGTCAGTATGGCGGTCACGCCCCCCGAGGACGTCTCGTCCACGCCGGTTCCTGTCTCCGCGACCCAGGAGAGGTCGTCCACGCCGGCTCCTGTTCCCGCTGCCCGTCGGCAGTCCATGCCAGTTCCTGTCCCTACGACCCGGAGGAGGTCGTCCACGCCGGTTCCTGTCTCCGCGACCCAGGAGAGGTCGTCCATGCCGGCTCCTGTTCCCGCTGCTGCCCGCCTGCCGGCTCCTGTTCCCGCTGCTGCCCGCCTGCCGGCTCCTGTTCCCGCTGCTGCCCGCCTGCCGGCTCCTGTTCCCGCTGCTGCCCGCCTGCCGGCTCCTGTTCCCGCTGCCCGTCTGCCGGCTCCTGTTCCCGCTGCCCGTCTGCCGGCTCCTGTTCCCGCTGCCCGTCTGCCGGCTCCTGTTCCCGCTGCCCGGCCGCGCCTGTGCCCACTGCCCGGCCGCGCCTGTGCCCGCTGCCCGGCCGCGCCTGTCGCCCCAGAGACTGTGCTGCCCACGTGTGGGCTTGGACTCAGTGTGTTGTCTGCTCCGCCCCGTGTTCCTGCCTCTATGCCTGTGTCCCCCTTGCTCCCGTGTTCCATCTCTGGTTTTGTTTTGGTCCCTGTCCCCGTGGTTATGTCTGTCAAGGTCTGTGTTCCTGTTCCCGTGTCTGTTTCCTGTGGTGTCGTCTCTGTCCCCGTCCCCATGTCTGTTCCCCAAGTCGTCACCTTGTGCCTGTGCCCGTCTCTGTTGTTCATGCTGTCTTTGCCTCCGTGTTCTCCTCTGCCCTGTCCCCTGGCCCGACTCTCGTGTCTGTCCCCAGTCCTGTCCTGTCCAGTCCTCCTCCCGTGCCTCGCCCGGTCCCTGCCTGTGTGGCCATGCCCCGGCCTGGCTCCTGGCCCGTCTCTGGTCCCCCTGTCCCTGCCGTGCCCCGGTCTCCATGCCCTGCTTTCCCCCTGTCTGTTCCTCCGGTCTGTCCTGTGTCCGCTGTCCCTGTCCTGTCTGCCCTTGCGTGCCCCGGAGTGGCACGCTTTGAGGGGGGGTTCTGTCACGTAGGGCAACGCCCCCTCTCGTAGCTGTCACTCTGGGTTCCCTCATGTCTGTGTTCCCTGCTTGGTTATCCCGCCCAGCTCGTTGTCTCTGTTATTCCTTGTTTGTTGCCACGCCCCAGTGTCATTGTTATCACCTGTTCCTTGTTTCGGTTCTATGTATATATGTCCCGTCATTCCCCAGTCGTGTCATCCGTGATTTTGTCTACTCTGTCAGTTTGCTTTGTTCATGTTGTTGTCTGATCTTCATTGCCGTGAGTTCTGCCGTGTTGTGTGCGTTTTGGTTTACCCGTCCTCCGTTGTTTGCCTGCCTTGTTGTTTCCCTCGTCCGTGATTATGCCTGTCTACGTTTCATGTCTGGACTGCCTGCCCGTGATGACCCCTGCCTGTATATACGACTCTGCTTTTGATATTCCCCGTATTAAATCTCGCTCATCTCAGCGATTGTGTCCGTCTCCTCGCTCCGTTGCGCATGCAACGTTACAGTGTTCAAATACTTATTTTCCTCACTGTAAACTGTAGTTGTTGAAAGAACAGAGGTTTTGGTGGTTGGTCTTACAGGTAGCTCTTGTCTCAATCATTTCAAGGGTTGATGTATTTCCCAGGAATCTTGGTGTTGTTTTTGATTCTCAGTTACAATTTTGAACACATATCAAGAATCTTGCTCAGTCTTATTAAGAATTATTATTAAGAAACATAGCAAAGATCAGACAGATTCTGTCTTTTCAGGATTTAGAGAGAATAGTTCTTGCATTTGTGTAATCTCTTCTAGATTATTGCAATGCAATACAACCTTAATAATAATAATACAACCTTGTCATTTCCCCCTTTGATGTGATATATATTTTTTATCAATTCCCTACACTGTATTGTCCTATGATGTAATGTTGTGTCACTTTGATAAAAATTATACACACTAACAGTCACACACACAAAAGTAGTGTGGGGGAGTAAGTATCTGATTGTGAGGTTTCGGCCAACTTTGTAGTTTCCTATAATACCAGAGTCTCTTCCATTAAACTATTTTCCTTTATTTCCTGATAGATTTATTACTCACCATCCACCATAGGCATAGAGACCAGAGTAGAAAGCCAGAGGAAGTTTGGTTAGGGTGAAAGACTCAGAGTGAAAAGCATTCTGGAAGTTTTCTGTTTGTCCTTACATAAGAGAGAAAGTATACAAATTCACTTCAGTCTGACAATCTACATACGGTACTTAATAAAGTAAATTATGCTTATATAGAACAAGATTCCTCTCTGTGGTTCAGAATGCTGTACACAGGCAAATGTTTGCTTGGAGTGACTTACAATGTCCATTAAACTGCAAAAGAAGATCCTTGGCATGTTTACACAGTAACACATGTATAGAGGTTAATGTTTTGCCTGATCATGTCAATGGTAGAGAAATTAGGTTTGAGAGAGAGAGTGTAGTGGAATGAGCGCTGACCATAAACACTAGATGGATGGAAGTGACATATTGGAAACTGCAAGTAGATGTAGGTAGAAAACTACAAGTCACATATGGAATTACTTTAACTACATGGATGTCAGATATGGTGCTGGTAAAAATTCCAAAGTAAATGGGATTTGTAGTGAAGTCTGCCACGCCCTTGCTTTTGGAATTAGGTTTTGGAGAATGTAAGTGGCTGTGAAAGAATTATCAGTAGTTTAAAGAGGCATTGAGTGGTTGTGGAGAAGAGGACAGGCTAGTTGCAGAAATGCAGCATGAAATTTGAGTTCCTGAGGTCTTTTGGTGTCTCAGGTACATAGAAGTAGACTACAATGGAAGATTCAGATGAAAATGGTGGCACTGGGCATGCATTAGTGGTCTCAGTGGGGCTAAGCATGGCTTTAGTCAGTAGATAGGCCAGTATGGATCTGCCAGTGCTTGGTGGCATCCAAAACTGGTGGCACTGCACACACATTAACGTTGTCAGTGGATAAAGCTGTAGACAACGGTGGAGCCAGTGTAGGTTTTATGTTTAGAGGTCTAGTTTGTGGTAGGTCAGTGATTTAATCTTGGAGGGGATTGGGTATTTGACGCCAGATCTCACTGTTGAGCTTTCCTGTGTTGAAGGCACAGTTCAGTGAAACACAGATGAACAGAGGTCCCTGTAAAGAGCCTGTGAGCCAGTAGTTTCTTAGAGGTGTATTATGAATGAAGTGAGTAGGCTGGGTTATGATTATGTGGTTAGACAACATTTCCTGTGTATAATTACATTTACCTAATTTTATCAAATATAACAGTATGTTCATGATGTATGTCCTCAACAAACTTCTCCTATCTGAAACATTGCAAAACAACATGTGTAGAGAGCGCTGGGAAGTTTTTGTCCTCACATTGTAACACAGAAGTTTTTCACATTTCCTACCTTTGATCAAGGCCACAATGCCTGGGATGATGATTAGCATCATAGCAAACAGCTTTATGAAAGTTAGTGTGACCTGTGTACGAGAGGCCAGTGACACGTTCCAGCAGTTCAGCGTCACAACAAATGCTGAAATGGAACAAGCAGACCTTTATATATAAGCTTGAACAGTAAACCATGATTATGTTTACAAGGTATGGTGTTACAAAACAAGGCACATTTGTAAATGAATAACACTCACATACTGCCAGGATGCTGACCAGTTTGACCAGTGCAGGAGGAGCCATGCATGGCATGAAAAAGGGCTCTACGACATAGCGCCCAAAGGCCAGTGACACGTAGGAGGCCACTGCAGCTCTACGACACAAACATAACACAGTCACCCTCAGCTGTGACTTTTCCATGTGCTGTCACACTGGTACTGTTAAAAGTTCTTTAGCACAGAGTTGCCATATTCATACATATGCACAGCCTTACTAAATCATCTCTCCTGTAATGAGTGGTTTCATGGGCAGTAACTGAATTAAGTGAGTTTTTCTACCCCCCCAGATGGATTTTTACTTTATCCCACCTAGCAGGATAGACACCTGAACCAGCAGGTATGTTGAAGTTAGATTAAAGGAAGTATGTGGACATTGTAATGGGTCCCCAGCACTGTATTGACAAACAATGATTTAGATACAGAGACAACCGCTTACCTAATGAAAATGACCTCAGCCCAGAGCCTCACAAATGCAGGAAGTGGTCCAATGGTTTCAAGCAAATATGTATAATGGCCACCAGACTTTTTAAAAGTAGTACCCAGCTCAGCATAGCACAGGGCACCTGAATGGAGCAACAGACACACAGCACTCACAGATGGTATAACACAGGGGTGTCCACTCCATTCCTTGAGGCTAGCAGTGCAAAACAATTTTCAGAGTTTCCCTGCTGGAGCACACCCACTATATCTGGTAATTAACCATTAAGTGAAACCATGTGTGATAGAGCATGTGCCTTACATGTGCCTTGTCACTTCTACATATATACTGTAGCTCAATGTATTCTTTCTAAACTGTGATCATTTAGACAGAAAATAGGCTGAGCCAGAGTTCAACCAAGTTACTTGGTGCAGTCTGTTAATTGAGCATGTTAATTTGCAGAAACTAAAAGAACAAAGTTGGAAATAATTATTCTGAAACACTTTGCATTTCCTTGGAATGATTTTTGCTGTCATATTGGCACAAGCAGTGGCAGTCACATGCAAACTTAAAATATTCCAAGGCCTTTTATTATGCAGGCTGTCAAAAGAGAATCAAAGGCATGGAAGCAATAGCAAACAAAAAAAGATAGGACAGGGTTCCCACACCTTGGTTAACATCAAATTCAAGGACCTTTAAATTACTTTACAGGACCAACTTCCTCAAATTCAAGGACTGCACCTGGCAGCATTTACCTACTATTACCTCTGAATATGTTATCAAAAAATTATGTTAATACAATGCAAATTCAAAAGTCATTTCAAGCCATGCATCCTGAAATTTTCTGTGCATGACATTAAGGGCTGATTCAACGAAAACTTCACTCATACTGAATGTGACTGGCAATTTAGCAATGCACCTGTGAGAAGGTGACATTCACGTAAAGCGGCTACACATACGTTAACTACATACAGGAAACACTAGCTTTCAGTGCTGAACAAACAAACAAATTTCTCTACAGGAAAATGACCAAACTTTTGCAAAGTAAAAGTCAGCATTGGGCCTGTAGAATCAACATAATTTTAAATGAACTTGTGCTGGCAAAATATTGACATGTTGACAGTAGACAATAATATCAATAATACACATATGCATATACACATACAGTACATACATAAAACAGAGGAGCAAAGCCATATAATGAGATTAGAACTATAGATCTCTAGAGAAATCTGGTGTGAGATGATTCTAGCATTTTCCAAGTTTCTGTCACGGTGAGGCGGCCCCCTACCGGTCGCCTCCGTCCACAGCGGCTGTGTTGTTGTTGTTTTGTGATGTCGTGTACGCCCCTCAGGTGGGCGGAGCCCGTGATCCGTTCCCACCTGATGGTCGTTTGTCTGTCTATATATGTCTTGTCGTCGTACCAGTTGACCGCTGGTCATTATATCCTTAATTTGGAGATAGTGCATGGGTTTTAGGTTTGCACACTTTCTATTAAACCATCATTTTTCCCTGAGACTTGGCGTGATCGCTTCCTTTTCGTTGCTCACCCCCGCCCGTCACAGTTTCTAAATCTACTTAATGCAGAATAATATGAATTAATTCATTCATAAAGAGAAAAGAAGGCTTTTAACCACTCCAGTTACTGAAGTGAATGTGGTATTTTGCTAAATGTACGACTACATTTATGGCATCAGAGAAATCCGAACTTTTTCATCTGTCACGTTGCGGAGGGCCCCCTGCCGGTTGCCCCCGTCCACAGCAACAGTTGTCCTGTTGTTGTTGTTGTGTTCGTCCCTCAGGTGGGCGGAGCCCACGATCCGTCTCACCTGAGGGTCATTTGTTCATCAAGACATGGGTTTTTTGGGTTGCGCACTTTCTTTATTAAACCATCCTTTTTCCCTGAGACTTGGCGTGATTGCTTCCATTTTATTTCACTCACCCTGCCTGTCACATCAGCATAAAGTAAAATGGTATCAAAAGAAAGAATTTTAAGTTAGAGATTAATCCAGTTTCTAGTGTCCATGCAAAAACTTGTGAATATTGACATGAAAAAACAAATGCTCCTGGGATTCATTTTCTGACTTACAAAAGGTACATGACTCCACATCAAGTTTAAATCTTCTTTCAAGAAACATGGCTACAGGATATATCTTATTTATTATTTTGCAATGAGTCTATTTTACTTTAGAAGATATGGGCTATTTGCCATTGTGGTTTTATAATTTGTATTAGGATGTTTCTTGAAAGAATCTCTATTATATCTTTTGCCTCATACCATCAGTGATAATATTCTTATTACACTTGAAGTCAACTAAGTTACAATCATTCACTTTTAACATGGGCAACGAAACAGTCAACTCTGAATATAAAATGACATTTTTGATTAATTGAATCAATGCTAAAGGAATCATTTTGTAGACGTTCTTAAAATCTTTATAACAACTATCATATCAGATCATATTTTTCATCAAAAGGATGAGAAATTTAAAACATCATGACAATCTTTTTCATAGCAATCTTTTGTAAATATTGACTTCCTACCAACTGTGCCCTATTATTCCTTGACCGTGGTCTTCATCCATGTGAAATTTCAAACCCGCTAAAAAGGACCTTCAAGGACGGCTGTCTTTTATGCCTGTTTTCAGATTCACAAACTTTCAAGGATTTCAAGGACCCGTGGGAACCCTGCAGGAGTTCAAACATACAGATAGTACAACCAGCACATGTGTCCAGAAGGCCAATCAAACAAATGGGAAAGCAGATAAAGAAGCAAAGAGTATTACACAATAATAACAGAATAACAGCAAAAGTAGAAAAGGTTAGTAACATAGTGGGAACACCAATGAGACTTTGCAAAGAGGTGTGAGAGAATAGCAAATATTGTGAGCTGGAGCAAGTGCCTGACAGTGTGACAGTCACAGGAGTGTTATGGGAAATGGAGTTCTCATCCTGTTGCAAGGTTTGTCCATTTGTGTTCTTTTTCAATAATGAGATAATGCAAAAAGCACCACAAGGGGATGCAAAAACTCCTTCAGAAAGACCATTTCCCAGTTTGAAATTGTAGATATAAGCCAGCTGCTGAAAACAGCTTTAAAACGCGTACTTACCAAAGGTTGAGAGGACTCCACAGAGTGCCCATACAAGCAGGGACACCCCCACACTCCCGGAATTCATGAACACACCTTTAGGGGCAATGAAGATGCCACTGCCTATGACTGTACCGATGATAAAGGAGACAGCACGCAGCAGACCAATCCTCTGCTTCAGGTGGACTCCCTTGTCCTTCCCTTCTTTCACTCTCTTGGTTGCCATCTCTCCTTTAGAATCCCACAAGCTTCAAGAATTGCATCCAGATCTTCAAAAAGCAGTGAAACACTCACTCATTGTCCAGTAAAGTAATTTTTGTGGACCTAACATGGTAACTATATTGTGATATTTTTCTCTAACAGTCTCTAATGGTGTTGCTATCTTAAGAGCTGCAAGGGACTGCTCTTAGTTAAAAATGAAGATCTTCAATTGCCTGAGTTTGAGGCATGACTGGACTTCACATGAGGCAGCACAGCATTTAGCTTTGAGCCAAGCGGGGGTATTGCGTATTACATGTTACACAATCAAGGGTAATGGGAAGGCTTGGCAGCCTGCTGAACATGAAACACATTTCCATGTAGACTGGAGTCAATCTGTTTCACGTTTGCTTCATACCCAGATTTAATGCAGATCTTATAAGATTTTATTATTATATATATATAATGATCCAATCAATATATGAGATTTGTCCTTATCTCAAGTTCAAGTTCAGCTTTTGCCTCACAACTGTGTTCAATACGTTGCCTTCAGTTGTGCAAACATGCAAACATTTTGAGTCAATAGTATATCAGCTGAAGCAGTTACAGTCCCTTCATTTCTAAGATAGCCAACCTCATATATTTTAAAGATATATATAGTATGTATATTAGTTTGATAGTGTTTATCACCGGATTTTATATATATATATAGTTTACATAAAAGTTTCAAAACAGGCATGAATAAAGTTCTGTCATAAGTACTGTGTCATTAAAAGAATTAGGCTACTCATGTAAAAAAATATATATTTTAAAGATATATATAGTATGTATATTAGTTTGATTAGTTTGTATATCACCGGATTTTATATATATATATATATATATATATATATATATATATATTTTTTTACATAAAAGTTTCAAAACAGGCATGTATAAAGTTCTGTCATAAGTACAGTACTGTATCATTAAAAGAATTAGGCTACTCATGTAAAAAAAAAGAATAAATAAATAAATAATTGAAAAAACATTTCCCACATTAGCCAGCTTCCATCTATAAAAATGATAATTTCTTTAGCTTCAGGTTCAGATAAACCTGTTAAAGACAACACCAATTCTAAGCACTGATGTGGAAATAACAACTACACCATCCAAATAAAGCAAAAGTGCATTACATGTAGCCATTGAAAGATGCAAAACAGATTTATTTCACTCCAAAAGAAAAATGCCCTGTGCAAATTTTTTTACGTTCAGAAAAGACAGACAGGAGATAAGAGAAAATCTGGACTCCTACTCTACATCTTTGCAAAGAACTGTGACTATTTGTGTATACAAATAATGAGATTAAAGCACAAATTAGCCTATACAAAGCCACGCCCCCTCAAAACTATGCTGGCAAACACTATGAGCTCCATGGTACTCATGGTACTTGTCCACAGGAAAACAGTTGGCATTCATCAAGCTTCAAATTTCATAGCCAATGCTTTGCACAAACCACAATAAACAGTGCCAAAATTCACAGTCAGTACTGAAAATACACATCTTTCAATGTCAGATTTGTAGTGGCACATTCTGTAGTGGCACATTCACATGAGGGTGACTGTCCTGGAAAAGAATGTAGAGCTTCTTCAACCTTTTTGCAAAGCATTAGCAGACCTCATCCAGGCAACCAAGTCGATCTTCACAACACATATTCAAAGATAAATGTCCCACCACATTGGAGATGTAAAGCAAATTTCTCCTCATCATAGTCAGCATATCAAGGTAAATTACATTATAGTCTTGGTCCGAATTGTTTCAGGTGCTACAGTAAAAATCACTGACAAAGCAATTTTCATACAAAAAAAATTTCATACTCTAAAACCCCAACCCAGTTTCAGTACTACAATCAGGAAACTTTCCTATGGGTCCAAGACAGCACTTCTAATTGTACAAGTACTGTGATCTCACAGTAAAGAAAAAAAATGTCAGCCATGAAAGGAGTGTGTCTTTTCATCTTCAGCATAAAGCAGAGATGGAGATACACAATCTTGAATACGATGACATAATTGAAACTGTTACAGGCCCTGCACAATTTCCTCTATATTCACACGTCCAAAAGACACAAGCAGAGTTAGAATATGCATTGGCATCATGGGAAGCAAATATGGCTTTTCAGTGTCAGCATCACATCACACCTACCGTATGTAATATGATACATAAGTTGAACGGTGCAACTGTAAGGACACACAAAACTCACTGATCCATACCTTGCTTTGAACACCTGGTGCCAAGTTATGTTGAAATATGAAGGGACCATTCCCAAACTGTTCCCACATAGTTGGAAGCATGAATTTACCAAAACCTCCTATTATGCTAAAGCATCAAATTCCTTTCAATGGAACTAAGGGGCCTAGCCCAACAAAACCCACACCATAATCTCCCTGTAATGTGGCTCGCGCCACGGAGCGAGAGGACGGACACAAGTGCTGAGAAGAGCGAGATTTATTCAGGGGAATACCGTAATCGTCATCCGAAAGCCAGGCAGGGTCGATAACAGGAGGGCAGTCCGAAAAGCACGCATACACTGGCATATTGAACACAAGGAAACACAACCAGGGAGGGAGACACAGAGCACAAGGAAATAAACGGGCGAAATACAAAACACGAAAGCACGGGGTCAGGTACACGAACTAATAGCATACAAGAATCACAACAAAATACCGGACGAAGGACAAGGGAGACTCAGGGGTTTATATACATGGAACTAGACAAGGATCAGGTGCAACAATGATACAGGGGCGTGGTAACTAACAAGGGATTAATCAAAACTAACGAGCAGGGCGGGACAAACGGGCAAGAACACAGACACGAGGGAACCCAGAGTGACAGCTAGGAGAGGGGGCGTAGCCGCACGTGACACTCCCCTTCACCAAACTAAACAACTCAACACCATAATCCCCCCTCCACCAAACTTTATACTTTGCACAATGCAAACAAATACTGTCCTTCTGGAAACTGCCAAACCAAGTGACTCATCCATAGGATTTACAGATGGAGAAGTATAATTGGTCACTCCAACACTGTAGAACATCTCCACCGCTCTAGAGTCCAGTGACAGCGTGCTGTACACCACTACATCTGACACTTTGCATTGTGCTTGATAAGGCTTGAATTGCTCGACCATGGAAACACATTCCATGAAGCTCTCTATGCACTGTTTTTGAGCTAATCTGAAGGCCACATTAAGAAGGTCTGTAGTGATTGACTATGCAGAAAGCTGGCAACCTCTGTGAAAAATGGAAATATAGAACAATGTAAATACATAATAACTAAAATGACCATAGCCTTTGGTCTGTTTTATTTGGAAGCAATCCCATTAGAGAAAATAAAACTCACCTGGAATGTCCTGAAAAAATAGCCTACACAGTTTTACTAGGCTACATTTAATTTTGTCCTAATATTGTAAATTATACACCTACTATCACCCACTGCTGCGTGCCCCTAATTTCCCAAGGAAGCGAAACCCAGTGTGTGTCAGAGGACAGTGCGTGACGCATCTAAACGAATCATGTTGTAGCAAACCGACAGCCAATGAGATTTTTTTTTTTGTAAATATATTTTATTCAAGAAGGCACAAAGTAATATGCAGTAGAATACAATAACTTGAATTGAATTAGTTTTCTTTCAACAGACAAACCCCACCCACCCACAACACCCATATAGCCAATGAGATTTAATACTTACGCTTAAATTATCCGTTTTTTTTTCACGCATTGCTGCCGATACAAAGGAAATGACCATATTTGGATCGGATAGTTAACCGTAGTAGTAGTGCATGTTGCGGTAGCATGCTAACTCTTCGTGAATTCATGAGAAATCTTCAGACGCTAACACACAAATTGTAGCTATAAAAATAAACACGAAAATGTGTATTTTGAACGTTTTCTCCAAATCATACTAAACGAAGGCATGATATGGAAGCAGAATGGCCCAAAATCCTAAAACTTGACCAGTACATGTCGTGTCTTCATACAGTCGGGATAGCTAACTAGGTTGATGTTAGCTAGTTAGGTTGACTAGCTTAGCTAACGAAAGAGTTTTCTTTTTACATCTTAATTTTCTAAGCAACTAACTAAAATTTATCTATCCCTTCCCAAACATATGCACTGCAGATGTAGTGTAGAACAGAACACAGCAATTAGTCTTAAGTTCTAATCACAAATTCTACAGCTTTATTAAGAATTATTAGGCAGCTTGACTCGACCTACCTGTAGTTCTGTTTAAAAAAGCTTTAGTTGGCGCACGTTCAAGTGCAACAACATTACTCCCGTATGTGCCCGTGCACACCACCCACATAATACACACAGGTAGGATATGCATAAGTAAAATTAGGGAAATATGTCATATGTTTTGGTGAAATTATAAATAATACGCTTATATTTACCTGTTATATGTGTCCTATTTTGAAACCAGAGAAACTGAACTGGTAGAAGATGTAAGCCCTATCGATGTCTCACTATTTCAGAAAGAAAGATCAGGGGCAACTCTTCATTTGGCAGGGCCCCAGCAGATGTTGCTGTGGAACAGTGCATGACATGATCAACGTTTGGGACCACACCAGCCAGCGGATTTCTCCATCTTTCAGTCTGGCAAGGATAATAACAACTTTCAATCCAGACTGGTTCAAGAGGGAAACATGGCTAACTGCAAATGTAGCTAAAAATCACTCTTCTGTTTTCTTTGCCTGCTTTGGTGGGGACTCTACATGGACTGCAAAAGAATTCAAGAATTTGAAACATCTTTTAGAACGATAAGCCAAACACCAAAGCAGTGGTTTGCATGTTGAAAATGCTGTTAGACTAGGCTTGCATGGAAGGGTTAATATCACAGCTCAAATTAATGCCACTCACAGCTATTAGCTCCACCATCAGCAGAAGAGAACATGTTTGTTCATAGTAGAATAAGGTGAGTTTGTGCATGGATTAATTGACAAGCAGATTGGTGTGCAGTTTCTGAGCCAAAGATCCATCTATCCATTATCCTTACCACTTAATACCACTAGTCGGGTCAAGGGGGGGGGGGAACTGCAGCCAATCCCAGCATCATCGGGTGTGAAGGTAGGGTACACCATGGGCAGGTCGCCAGTCCACCACATGGCCAACACACATGCACGCACTCACTCACACCTATCGGCAATTTAGAGTGACCAATCAACCTAACACACGTCTTTGGACTGTGTCAAAGATACCAATGGAAAACATAGGGCCACACATTTGTGTATACAAGCCCAACTCTCAATAATGCTGAGAGACGATATTCACAAACAGAATGTGAAACACTTGCCATTGTTTCAAACTGTGAGCGTTTTGATCTGCACAACTTTGGTCACACAGTTAGGCTCATTGCTGACTGCAAACCCGAGAGATCATCTAGAACAACACATAATCAAGACCTCACATTCAATACTGGGAACACTATTCAACCACACCATTTTAGAGTACAGTAAAGAAATTCCCAGCTGGCACACGACCGACCTTCAACGTTGAAATGTGGTTGAAATATGGTTGAAATACTGTCTGTTGTTGTTTCAACGTTGAAACAATGTTGAAACAACTTTTAATGTTAAATGATTGCGCAAACGTTGAACAATTAACGGTGAATCAATGTAATATCTTCAACCTGCCTTTGTATTACCATTTCAAGTTCAAAAAACACAATACAATAAAAAAAGTACAAACAACTCTTTGGCATTGGATGAGGGTTTTGAAAGAGGTATAATAATAATAATAATAATAATAATAATAATAATAATAATAATAATAATTATTATTATTATTATTATTATTATTATTATTATTATTATTATTATTATTATTAATATTATTTTTATTTATTTATTAATTCGTCCAAAAACGTCGTCAAAAACAGGCAGGTATTAACCAGGAAGACAACATCAGGCAATGAAACAGTTTGAAATGTTTTGAGGCAGATACAAAACTTCACAATGACAAATCAACAAGTTTAAATAGAGCAGGAGAAAGTATTCGACATCAGGCAGAGCAACTGTGAGTCTTGTGTGATCACTCAAGGGATTCTGGCAGTGTCGTCAGTGATGCAGGCGGAGGTTGTGAAATGTAAAGGTATGTATGTCCTTTTTATTTTTTCTTCTTACATAATATGCGCGGTATTATAGCATATCATATATTATTATCAATGCATTTTTTCTGTTCCACCAGAACCGGCGACCCTGGCTGCTTGGTGTGGCGTACGTTGGTGTGGCGTACGTTGGTGTGGCGTACGCTGGGAGAGTTTGGCTTTTTTGCTCACTTGACATCTTTTAAAGTTAAGTTATGGTAAGCAAAGTCAAAGTTTAGTCAATACCTGAGGAGCATAATATTATTAATTACACATAGAGTTACTAAAACGGGCGACTCCAGTAACGCTAGCTGGTTAGCTTTCCTGGCTAGGTGTTGTGAGGATGCCACTAGCTAGCATGAGCAATTAGAAACGAGTGGATGAAAATTCAATATTTTTACAAATTTAGATGTTCGTTCATTAAAAAATTGTTGGCACTGTATACAGGATGTACAGTATTTATGACGTTTGCTTTTCCTCTTTAGATGCTGTTCTCAGCACACACAAAATCACACAACAGGAGGCAGTGGACACGATGGCTAAATACCTCAAGTATGCACCAGAGAGGTTGTGTGGTGGTTCTCCGAGAAGAAATTTACAGAGAAAATTAAAAAAATAAAATTGTTCTTTTTTTCATTATGGCATACAGTTGTTTTTTTTCCTCTCTCCCATGCAATTTTGCGTATCATGAACGTGAGTTTTGTGGTTCATTCAAGGTTGAATGTATGACGTTGAAACAACGTTGGCATATCAACGTTGATTCACTTTTCAAAATCGACACCAAATCCAACGTTATTTCAACCATCACATGTGACGTTGATTCAAAGTTGATTCAACGTCAAAATGCCTGCTGGGTTGATAACCTGGTATGCCCTGGTGAGAATACAAAAGCAGCAAAGGAGGGGTGTATACAGGGTAAGTCAATAGTCATAAGCAACCAGATTTGCAATATCTCTTGTGGTTCAAAATTTATCAACACAGAAAGTGACAACTGGAATATTTGACGTGTTCACAGAGCTCTGTGTTCAGCACCATGGACAGCACATTGAATACATTGAAATTTCAACAGCTTTTGTATGTTTTGAGATTGTGATGCTGCGTGCGCGTCAAGGAAACGAGGCGGCACAGAATGCAGACTCAACTCGTCAGTTTATTTAACAAAGCGAAGCATAGACAGCACACGTAGAACATATAAACTCACACACACGTGAATGATTCTAACAAAGACGAGCACGGGACACTGAGGCTGATGCACACTCGGACACAACCACACCCACGAAGATACACAGACGCAGACGTCCAGACATAGACGACATAAACACACGCCCAAAGGGGAGGGGTCAGGGGCTGTACCGTGACAGAGATATATCAAATCTGATCGTGGCATTCGGTTTCTGAGACAATTTTGGTCTTCTTTGATATGCGTCATGACCTCTTTTCCATTGGAAAAACTGGATCCAATATGGTGGTATTCAAAATGGCAGCCATGTTTCAGACATTAAAGTTCAGTTTAAAGATAGGCCCCCCTCACCCATTACTTGCTGGGGTATTCAGATGAGTCATTTTCCCTTTTGTTTTTGAAATTAAAAAAACTTTCGACTCAACCTGTACATACCATAGCTAAGCCTGTGGCACCCATATCCACCAGCGTTGCAGCCACCTTGATGCACTATAGACATGTCAATGGTTACCCCATAATAGAACAAACCAAAGACCTGCTAGTTTCAAATGTACGGTTTCCCTACAAAGACCAATTAACAGGATCAAATCCAAAACTTTAGCATGTGAGTGAGAAACAGATAGATCAATCGATGCTAAAAATGTAACAATATATTTAAAAAGAGATAGAATTATCCATCTTGTGCATGGTATTGTGTGATTCTCCATGTTATTTCTTGAATGTGTTTTTACAACAAAAGGCCAGTTAGTCTCATCCAATGTAAGAATGTAAAGGTTGCATAAAGCAACAGGCATATAGTTGAATTAATAAGGTCCAAAAGGCATGCAAAATGCAGCCTTTTCTTTATCTTGCTCCTACTGGGACTTTATTTTAGCTGCTTACAAGATCCAAAGTGCTAAGCCACTTTTCAACACCCAAAGCATGGAATTGCTGTTCTGTTTTTGTAATGTGGCACCCAGGATTTTCTGATCATTGAGCTGGCATTAGATAAATGACGACACTGGTTGTCCAACCCAACTCAAGAACTTTAAAAACATTTTTACTTCTAAGAGGCCAAGGCAGGCCAGATGGATGCTGTTTTTTATTCACTTTCAGTTCTTTTTGTCGTACTGTCTGGACTATAAGAGCACCAAGGCCATTGCCCAGTCCAGAAATCATGGAGGATATGCAAAGAGAAAGGAACGTCCTCCCAACAATATCATGAGGTCTTCAAGAGACCTCAGGTTTTAAAATAATTCTTGCAGGTAACAGAACAAGTTAACCAGCTACAAACTTAAGCTTCCTGCTCACTTCCATGTATTTTCTACGTTTTGTTATTCTTTCCTCAGATTATTGACTAGTGATAGTCTGCTAGCGGAGGCAAACACCTTGGAGTGCAGACCAAACCAAGAGCGCCTATATGGAGGGGGCTGTTTTTAAAGTGGACTTCTATCACATATGGCTTTACAGTGACAAAGCAAATTTTTATAAATTATATATTATTTATTTACAAATAAGCAGTTATTAGACTTAAAATATGTACAAATATTTCTAAAATAACCTAAGATAGCTGTGGGTACTGGGCCCACAGCTATGGGCTATCCAGTCTTTGTACAAACAGAGCTTGGTTTGTATGGCCGGCAGTAAGTCAAACTGGTTTACAGTTGGGGTTGGACTCCGTCAGGCCTGCCCTTTGTTACCAATTCTGTTCACTTTTATGGACAGAACATCTCAGCATAACCAAGTTGTGGAGAGGGTTTAGAATTCCACGTCTCCTTTTTGCAGATGATGTGGTCCTGTTGATGTCATCAGGCCAGGACCTCCAGCTCTTGCTGGATCAGTTTGCAGCCAAGTGCAAAACAGCCAGGGTGAGAATCAGCACCTCTTAAAACAAAGACCAGTCAGTTCTCAGTCAGACAAGGGTGGAATGCTCTCTCCGGGTCAAGAGTGAGTCTTTGCCTCAAGTGAAGGAGTTCAAGCATCTCTGGTTTTTGTTCACGAGGGAAGGAAGGAATGGGAGGTTGACATGTAGATTGCTGTGGTATCTGCAGTGTTGAGGATGCTGTACTGGACCGTTGTGGAGTAGAGACAGCTGAGCCAAAAGGCAAAGCTCTTGATTTACTGGTTAAACTACGTTCTGACTCTCATCTATGGTCATGAGCTCAGGGTAGTGACTGAAAGAATGATATTGTGAATACAAGTGCCCAGGGCCGGAGTGGGCCACTTTTTCAGCCCGGGAGTTTCATGCCCAAATCCAGCCCAAAATTATTTTTCCCTCCCAATCGGCCCAAACTAGAGATTGACATGAGCCGGCCCATCGGGAATCCTCCCGAATCTCCCGATTAGCCATTCCAGCTCTGCAAGTGCCTGAAATGAGATTCATGCACTGGGTGTCCGGGCTCTCCCTTAGAGATAAGGTGCGGAGTATGGTTATCCGGGAGAGTAGAGTCATAATTTGTTTGAAAAATTCCAGTCTGGTTTTATATCTTGTCATAGTGTACTACTGCACTACTTAAAGTACAAAATGATGTTCTTTTGTCCCTCGATGCCAAAAAACCAGTTCTGCTGGTCATGTTAGACTTCTCAGCAGCTTTTGACACTGTGGACCATCAGATTCTTATTACTCATCTGGCTCACCATATCAGCCTCCAGAGAGTGGTCCTTAAGTGGTTTAAGTCCTATCTAACCGACAGAACTTTCTCTCTAATGATAGGTGATATGTCTTCCACTTCGGCGATTCCTTTGACCTCTGGTGTTCCGCAGGCATCCATATGGGGACCTGTACTCTTCTCACTTTATATCCTGCCATTAGGACCTATCATTGCACGTCATAATCTGTCTTTCCATTTGTATGCAGATGATTTACAAATCTATCTGTCTGTTGCTCCAAAATCTGCACACGGTTTTAATTCTGTTATGCTGCTTAAACGACATTAAGCATTGGCTGTCTCAAAGTTTTCTCCATTTGAACAATGACAAAACTGAATGGATTTTGTTTGACACTAACAGGAATCCATGTAATTCTTTCAGTTCAAGTTTTTCGCTCCCCCGCCTTAACCAGGTGGTAAAAAAACCTAGCTTGACAGTAATTTAAACCTTGTGTGAAAGAAATATTGATTATATTCATGTGTGATTCATGTTAATCATGTCCATGCAGACACTATAGCCCAGTCTAAATGTAAATGTAAAATGTAAATGTGCCATATTTTGTCAATTGTGATTTTTCACAATCTAACCCATGACCCTACGGTCACAAGACCAGTTCCCTAACCACCAGCCCATGACTGCCCAGTCTGTGTGAAAAGTACTGCTGGCACAGCTTAGTAATTAACTGTAACCATATTGAAGATGCTTTTCTGTAAGACTGAAGTCTTCTGTGCAATAGCAGAGTTAGAGGTAACATTGCTTATCCGTTTCTATGTGCCCAAGGTTGAATCCCGGGGAAACTGATAACTGCTCCTGGGAAGCAGGCATCCTTAGTTATTTCTACACACACATTTTGACTATAAAGAAACTGGATTGGGAGAGAGGGTTCTGAGTTACTGCATGAAGCGTAAGCTTCATATCATACTTTTATATTTTGTAACTCTCTTGCTATCAAATAAATACTGCTTAATATATTATAAGACCTCGACTTCTGTGCCATCAATTCCACCATACTTGATAAACAGATTGTGAAAACAAGCTTCTTTCAGCTCCGATCTCTAAAATAAAGCCTTTCCTCAGCCGTACTAATTTGGAGAAAGCCATCCATGCATTTGTGAGCTCTAGACTCGACTATTGTAATGCTCTATATGTTGGAATTAATCAGTCTTCCATCTCTCATTTACAGCTTGTTCAAAACTCTGTCGCTCGTTTGTTGACCAGCACACATAAATCTGAGCACATTACACCTGTTCTCCCATCTTTGCACAGTCTCCCGGTTCAGTTTAGAATACAGTTTAAACTGCTGCTCTTTGTTTTTAAAGCTTTGAATGACCTTGCACCACCCTACATCACAGAACGTGTACAAATACATCAGCCCAGCACTCCCCTACAGTCAGATGCAGAGGTGGGACCAAGTCAGTGTTTTGCAAGTCTCAAGTAAGTGCAAGTTTTTATCCTCAAGTCCCAAGTCAAGTCTCAAGCAAAGACAGTCAACTCAAGTCAAGTCTCGAGTCAAGACAGGCAACAGTCAAGTCAAGTCCCAAGTCTGAAACTTGGAATTTCAAGTCCTTTCGAGTCTTTTTTTTTTACAGGCACCAGCGCTTTACGAATGCTACGCTGATGCGTTTCTTTACTCGTTTTGTTGGTGTCCGCCAGCCAAAAGATGACAGATCATTTACATTTTATCTTCTCTTAATTACATAAATGTACTTAAACAAGAATGTTTCGTTACATCATTTTACACGAAAATAACAAGCTTCATCGTAAGCAAGATGCTGTCATTACGAATGGTTATTCTAAACATTTGGATAAAATGTTTAAATATAGACTAATAAAAGGTTAGGGTTATTTTTTCATTGTTTTCTGTTATTGTGGGGTCACGGTGTAGGCTACTATTGTTACCTGGAGATTCAGTGGGGTCACATATTCTGATGGCTGCCGTCAGAATTGGTGAACCCAGTTAAAAAGGCTCACCTGTACATCCCATTCATGATTTCTTTGTTGGCTGCAATGGTGAGGGGATGGTAAATCTTGTTTAAGCAGGGTACCCGCGGGTCCTTAAAAAGTCTTAAAATGTCTTAAATTTAGTTTTCCATATTCAAGGCCTAAAAATGTCTTTAAATGTCTGGAATTTTATGAGGGGAGGCATTAAATTATTATAAGTGTGTGTTGTTCAGTTGTTCTGGCGCGATGTGAACTTTGCCGAATCTAGCGCTAGGACCATGCAGAAAATAACCGCTCCAGGGTCCTAGTGCTAGATCTTAAGCCCCCCGCACACAGCGAGCAACTAGCTGAGCAAACGGTCACGCGTGCCCGTTTGCTCAGCTAGTTGCTCGCCGTGTGCGGACGCTTGAGACAGAATTCTCTGCCTCTTGAGCCTGTGAGACATTTATCTAAAGCCCCCCGCACACAGCGAGCAACTAGCTGAGCAAACGGTCACGCGTGCCCGTTTGCTCAGCTAGTTGCTCGCCGTGTGCGGACGCTTGAGACAGAATTCTCTGCCTCTTGAGCCTGTGAGACATTTATGTAACGTGTTTGATATTTTCTGGCACGCGTGCCCGAAATCTCACCGTGTGCGCTCGGCTGAGCAATTTGGCTCAGCAACTTTTCGTCACCAGCCAATTGGAAGCTGCCTTGGCATCACATGACACCTCGGCGTTTACGCCGTTAACGGCCATCACTAATCAAAAGTAAAGAAAGAAGTTGAACAAATAATAACAACCATGAGATATAAAGCCCCCCGCACACAGCGAGCAACTAGCTGAGCAAACGGTCACGCGTGCCCGTTTGCTCAGCTAGTTGCTCGCCGTGTGCGGACGCTTGAGACAGAATTCTGTGCCTCTTGAGCCTGTGAGACATTTATCTAACGTGTTTGATATTTTCTGGCACGCGTGCCCGAAATCTCACCGTGTGCGCTCGGCTGAGCAATTTGGCTCAGCAACTTTTCGTCACCAGCCAATTGGAAGCTCGCTTGGCGTCACATGACACTTCGGCGTTTACGCCGTTAACGGCCATCACTAATCAAAAGTAAAGAAAGAAGTTGAACAGATAATAAATGAGATATAAGATAAATGTCTCACAGGCTCAAGAGGCAGAGAATTCTGTCTCAAGCGTCCGCACACGGCGAGCAACTAGCTGAGCAAACGGGCACGCGTGACCGTTTGCTCAGCTAGTTGCTCGCTGTGTGCGGGGGGCTTTAGATAAATGTCTGTCTCACAGGCAAAAGAGGCAGAGAATTCTGTCTCAAGTGTCCGCACACGGCGAGCAACTAGCTGAGCAAACGGGCACGCGTGACCGTTTGCTCAGCTAGTTGCTCGCTGTGTGCGGGGGGCTTTAGCGTTGGAGTATACGGCCTCAACAACGTCAATTTTCGTTCGCCAACCCCCCGGTCAACAATTCTCGTTCGCTCATATTATTTTTTATAATAGGTATTAAAAAGGTCTTAAAAGTCATTGAATTTGAGATTTAAAAATGTGCAGATACCCTGTTAAGTACATTTATGTAATTAAGAGACAATAAAATGTAAATATAAACATCTGTCATATTTTGGCTCGTGGACACCAACAAAATGAGTAAAGAAAGTGCATCAGCGTAGTTTACGTAGCATTCGTAAAGCGTTTGTGCCTCTGAACAGAAACTGTGAAATAGCGCCCCCTGTGGTCACAAAACTCGACGGTCACAGAATCTGGTGTAACACCGGTCTGCGTCAGAAGGACGGAATTGAAATTAATGGGGCGCACTTTATAAATATTAATATGCGTTTTAAAATTTAGATTTGGGTTAAAAAAAAAATCAAGTCTTTGCAAGTAAACAGGTTCAAGTCCAATTCAAGACCCAAGTTATTGGTGTAAAAGTCCAAGTGAAGTCTAAGTCTCTGAATATTTTTTCAAGTCAAGTCAAAAGTCTTAATATTAATGACTCGAGTCTGACTCGAGTCCAAGTCATGTGACTCGAGTCCCCACCTCTGGTCAGATGGCCAATACCTACTTAAAGTGCCAAAATCTAGATGCAATCACTGGGGGGATCGTTCCTTTTCTGTTGCTGGTCCAATGGCCTGGAATTGTCTTCCCTTAGAGTTGCGTTCCATCTCTGACCTGGTTCTGTTTAAGGCCAAACTTAAGACCTACTTATTCAAAAAAGCCTTTGACGTATAATTCTTGACACTTTAAATTACTTAGACTTTTATTTTAAATGGTTGTTATGATATTGTTTTATTTGTTTTGTTTGATTAAGTACTTAATTTTTGACATCGTAAATATCTACTTTTGCTTTAAATGGTTTTCTGATATTGTTTTATTTGTTTTGTTAAGCACTTGTTAAGCACTTTAGTCAATGCAGGGTTGCAACTACATACTTTATGAGGTGTATGCAAACATACTATCGGTGCCCCCCGCACTCCACCCCCCCACCCCCCACCAGCTCGGCAAATAATTTTCCAGCATCGATTTGGCGCCCCCTCTAGTGCAGCGCCCCTATGCGTCACATACGCTGCATACCCCCTTTTTGCGCCACTGGGTCAATGCAAGGCATTGTTGGAAAATGCTATATAAATAAATTTTGATTTGATTTGATTTCATTTAGAGTCGGTGCTCCTCCATATAGAGAAGAGCTAGTTGAGGTGGTTCAGGCATCTGGTCTGGATGCCCCATGGGCGCCTGCCTGGTGCACCGCCAACCTCCAAGGAGACCTCAGGGAAGACCTAGGACACGCTGGAGAGATTATATCTCTCAGCTGTCCTGGGAACACCTCAGCGTCCCCCCAGAAGAGCTAAAAGAGGTTGCTGGGGAGAGGTACACCCGGGCCTCCTTGCTTAGGCTACTGCCCCCGCGACCCTTATAAATGGATGCAAATGGATGTAAATGGATGGATGGATGTTTCTAAAATGTGCAATCTATGGGTTTGCCTATATTTAGCCTGAGCAACCTCAATCTTCACTGTCCAACAGTAGTCTGTCAACAGAGAGGGTCCACCGTCTTTGGTATGGTTTCTCCATACTACACGATAAAATATGAGTATACTGGGAAAACCTGTTGCTTGGAAAAAACAACCTATAGGTGGACACGTTTGGATTCATTGTGTAAAACCATGTAATAAAATGAGTATGTTTTGCAGGAAGAAAAAATATTGTTTCCCAATATAATTGCATGACAAGACCCAACACTGGTGTTACGTGCAATAAAGGTAAGACATGGAGGCAGGTGAAAATAATTCAACAAAAATAAGTAAACCATGAAAAATACAACAGACTTGTTGTATTAAATGCCACAGGGGCCATGTAGGAACAGAATGGTATTTATACCACAGGAAATTACACTAAAACAAGGCCAAGACTACCTGCTGCAGTTCAAACTGAGCATCAGAATGGGGAAGAAAGGTGATTTAAGTGACTTTGAACGTGACATGGTTGTTGGTGCCAGACGGGCATTCAGAAACTGCTAATCTACTGGGATTTTCGCACACAGCCATCTCTAGGGTTTACAAAGAATGGTCAGAAAAAGAGAAAATATCCAGTGAACAGCAGTTCTGTGGGCGCAAATGCCATGTTCATGCCAGAGGTCAGAGGAGAATGGCCAGACTGGTTCAAGCTGATAACTTGAAGTAACTCAAATAACCGTTACAACAAATGCATGAAGAATAGCATCTCTGAACACACAAAACGTCAAAATCTTGAGGCAGATGGGCTACAACAGCAGAATACCACACCGGGTGCCACTCCTGCCAGCTATTAACAGGAAACTGATGCCACAATTCACACAGGCTCACCAAAATTGGACAATAAAAGATCGGAAAAATGATGCCTGGTCTGATGAGTTTCAATTTCTGCTGCAATATTTGGACAGTAGGGTCAGAATTTGGCGTCAACATCAAGAAAGCATGGATCCATCCTGCCTTGTATCAACGGTTCAGGCTGGTGGTGGTGGTGCAATGGTGTGGGGGATATTTTCCTGGCACACTTTAGGCCCATTAGTACCAACTGAGCATCTTGTCAGTGCAACAGCCTACCTGAGTATTGTTGCTGACCATGTCCATCCCTTTATGACCACAGTGTACCCATCTTCTGATGGCTACTTCCAGCAGGATAATGCGCCATGTCATAAAGAGCAAATAATCTCATTTCTTGAACACAACAATGAGTTCACTGTACTTGAATGGCCTCCATAATCACCAGATCTCAATCCAATAGAGCACCTTTGGGATGTGATGGAACAGGAGATTCACATCATGGATGTGCAGCCGACAAATCTGCAGCAACTGTGTGATGCCATCATGTCAATATGGACCAGACTCTCTGAGGAATGTTTCCAGTATCTTGTTGAATATATGCCATGAAGGATTAAGGCAGTTCTGAAGGCAAAAGTGGGTCCAACCCGGTACTTGCAAGGTGTACCTAATAAAGTGGCTGGTGAGTGTTTGTATGAGAGCAAAGATAATTCAATGAGAGCTTCATTGTATTTAAAAACACTGTACACTGAGACATGGGTTTTTATTAGATGCCCTTGGGCTCATGTGCATCTCCAATTGCAGTGGCAATCGATGGGAAATTCCTTGGGGAATTCAGATATCATTTTTTCATTGCAAACTTTGCTCATTGACACTGCTGTAGTTTAAAGTTTATCAGCCCTTCATGGGGGCCCCTTCTGGCCTGGGGCCCCAAGCATTTGCCTGTCTCTTGTCTTCAAGCAAGCAATAAGCTTTTGCCATTTGTCTATTTCTGCTGTGAATTCCCAGAGAAACTTAGCATGCACATCTGAGTCAGGGGTACATTCTTTCACAGAGTATAGCAGTGGTTGGTTTCAGCAAATAAGTGTGAGCCATCAACTAAGTGCCTGTTCACATTGGCTACTTTCACATGTAATGTTAGAAGTATATTTAGGAGTATAAATTCACCTTCTCTTTTTTGTGAAAATGTCTTGTTAATATTTAATATGTCTTCCACAAATCTGTATGATGAATACAACAGTTCCATATATGTTTATGATGATGTGAATATTCTAGATTTTAAAACATTTGAATATATCGTTTCTAAATGTGTTCTGCTCATCTTGAGGTAAACAGCCCTGAAACAGCAACTTTTGAAGCCTTTGAGTTCACAATCTTCTTCTTCAGGGGGTTTCAGAGTGTGTGCTGAGAATGACCTTAGCCATCTGGACATAGTTGTGAGTGAGTGAAAAAATCTGGGTCCTGGCCAAATGCTCTACTCTCTAAAAGGATAAACAAGTATAGAATATATTATACCACATTCACTGAATTGTTTAGTCATTGGTTAAATATAATAAATTAAAATGAATAAAAACCTGAATGTGATAATATTGCACTGATTATATTGCCCCAAGCAGGCTAGTTGAAACAATGTAAGTAGGAACTAACAGTTCACATAACCCAATGTACATGAACACAGTAATTACAGTAGATGTTTTCATTCAGTGAAATACTATGCACATGTATTCAAGGTAGGTTTACTATAAACAGTTCAGGACAGATAACCATAGAAGCCTGACATGAGTCGTTCTACTAATTTGTAGTGTCTAGCTACAGACTGTGCTTTTATGTTCAGGTGGGTAGTTGTCAGTGGACTGTAGTCTGCAAGCAGTACTTATACAAATAACTAGCCACTTAGCTTACATACTGCAACCAACACTGGTTATCTGACAAGGCACATCTGTGTATAAGGGAGCTGTGAGTTAACCTGAATTTCTCAAATTCAAGGCTGCAGCCGAAGTGATGAAGATTAGTGACCATGATTATAATCGTTTTAACCAAAATGTCTTCACTCACACAATACAATTTTCACAGCTACAACACATGCACATGCAGACACACACACACACACACACACACACACACACACACACAAACAAAGCAAGCACTAAATTAAAAGCCAAACACAAGAGCAAAACCCTCAGAAAAAACATCCTTTTCACCTACTTGGAGCATAGTGGTATACTTCAATCCACTAGAATGTGTGAATAACACCAGGCTTCTGTCTAGGTTTTGCAAAAAGGTAATAACAGTGTAGGAACGTAATGAAAATGTATGATTTAGGATTCTAAAGTAAAAACAAATAGAAAATCCTGTTTTTGCTTTCATTGTAAAGTTTAAGTAAATGTTCAGAGTAGCACGGTTTGAATATAATGAGGGTTCATTCTCTGGACATTTTCCTACTTCTTGCTCTACAAGTAAAACACTTCAAAGATTTAAAGTTTAATTCTAAATCGTATTTTACTAGCTTCTCTGACATTTGTTTGTGCCGAGTGGGAATTCTGTTCTACACATTACAAACCAGCAGTTTCATAACATGAGTACTCACCAGTCCATTAGCACTAGATGAAGTGTAGTTGTTTATGTGGTCCCTGAGACCTGTGTTCCCAATCCTGGATGTTGTTCCCTTTGAGCTGACTATGTGTTTTGAGCACAGTAACCCTGGTAACTAGAACTTGCAGCTCAGAGTTCAGGCAGGGAACAAAGCCAGCAGTCTTTCCCAGCTTCATCAACATTAGCAGTTATTAAAGCAGTTTAAAGGGGCGAAGGCCACACCATGCTGTGTGTGTGTGTGTGTGTGTGTGTGCGCGCATGCGTGTGCATAGTCCCTGTTTGTGTATAGACAGCAAGCCTCATGAATTCAGTGTTTGTGGGCGTGCATGTGTGTGTGTGCATGTGTGTGTGTTCGTGCATAGCCCCTGTTTAGAAAGCAGGGGCTCATGAAGAAATGCAGGGGCTCATGTAGAAAGCAAGCCTCATGAATTCAGTGTGTGTGTGCACATGCGTGTGTTTGCGCGCGAGTGTGTTTGTGCATAGCCCCTGTTTGTGTGTAGACAGCAAGCGTCAGGAATTCAGTATGGGTTGAGGCCCTTACCATCAAAACTGTCCCCTTCTACAGTACGTCCTGAGCTCTCTGTGTGCTGCTTGAGCAACTACCTCAGTGCTGTAAGCCTGTATACGTTCATCTACTGTATATGTTCATCTACTGTTCACTCTGTGTGCTGTCATTCGTGTTTCACTTTCTCTGTGTTTCTTGCTCTGTTCTGTGAATCACAACATCCCATTATTTTCTCCTGATGCTCATATCATCACAGAGATTACTTAATAAAATTATATTACAAACAATAAAGCTTCTCTTAACAACAGTAAGCTGTTGTATCAGACTATATACCAAATTAGCAGTAATCAAGTTAGCAGTAATCAAGCTTTTTGAAAATTTACCTCAAACCTTATGAACTGTCAAATTATAGACCTACGGTATTTAAAAATCTGCCATTTATAAGATTTTGGAGGAAACTATAGTGCAACTTTCATAAGAATCATATATGAAACATTTCATGCATCACTAATAATAAATGAATAATAAACAATCATTTATTGTCCTCTTGTAACAATTCTGATTTTCCCATAACCCCCTCTAGTCCCACTGTTCGCCTCACAGTTGCTCCACCTTCAGGGACTTCTGGTGCACCAGTTCTCAATATGAATGGCTCTTGAGTTAGATGCACTGTGAATGCAGTGAGTTAGATGCACAAACCCACACTTTATTCTTGCCCACATCAGAATATATATAGATGGTCAGGCATATGACTGAGCTGAAAATGTTTATGTTTAGTAATCTTATTATAGCACACCCTGTGGTGTGAGGTTTTTTGCCACGTTTTTGTGTGAATACAGACAGGCTCAAGTACATAGATGACAGCCACAATGTGGATAACATGAAGAAGAACGTTTTTGGAGTACTATTGCAAGTTTTGAAACTAAAATCAGCTTTGTGCTAACCTTTCATTCAGTGTACAGTACTCAGCCTCATTTATGAACCTTTATGAAGAGGTTCATGGATTTAGAGAATTAAGGTGAACTGGTAAAATGAGATTTGGTCATCCCTCTGCTCTCAAACATATACACAAATAGTAGGGGTGCTTATGTCCTCATGCCTGTGTCACCTTCAAAATCTCATTTTTTGTTAAGCTGTTATAGCTAGGACTGTCAGAATAACAGATAGACCTTATTAAACACACAGACCCACCCACCCACACACATGTACATACATATATATATATATATATATATATATATATATATATATATATATATATATATATATATATATATATATATATATATATATATAATTTCCCGTTCCACCACATCCCAAAGGTGCTCTATTGGATTGAGATCTGGTGATTAAGGAGGCCATTCGAATACAGTGAACTCATTGTTGTGTTCAATGAAACTAGTCTGAGAAGATTTACGTTTACCCTGCTGGAAGTAGTCATCAGAAGATGGGTACACTGTGGTCATAAAGGGACGGATATGGTCAGCAACAATACTCAGGTAGGCTGTGGCATTGACATGATGATCAATTGGTACTAATGGGCCCAAAATGTAACAGGAAAATATCCCCCACACCTTTGCACCACCACCACCACCAGCCTGAACCGTTGATACAACATTTTTCCAATCTTCTATTGTCCAGTTTTGGTCAGTGTTGCAAATAACACCGTTAAAAATAACGGTGTTAGGTAACGGCGTCATTTGGTCAGTAATGGGATAATATAATTAATTACTTTTCCTGTCGTTACAACGCCGTTGATGTTACTGGTCATTAAAAGCGGTGCTACTATATATTGATATACTAACAGTAATCCGCTGCCCAGGCTAGTGAGGAGTAACAGATCTCGATAGGTCACAGTTCTCGGTGTAACGCCTGTTTAACTTAACAAGTCAGTAAGCGATTGGCTAAGGCAGCATTATGGTAGCCAATCAGAGCCAGTGTTTTTACACGCGTGCCGAAGCACACCAGTGACACGACACAAACTTAGAAGAGGCAGAAATGGCGAGTCAGGAGCAAGCCGAAGAAATTTTTTTTACAAAGATTTGGGATTTTAAAGGATTTTATCCTGCACTGGTCTGTTGATGTGCAATAAATATCAAAAGTTAAACAACTTTCTGATCTACTCATTTCAACTGACTGTGAAAACTGCTTTTTCAAAAAATCCGTATTCATTGGCATATAACTTTTTTTTTAACTGTAATGCAAATAGTTACTTTCCCTGGTAACGAGTTACTTTTATTATAGAGTAATTCAGTTACTAACTCAGTTATTTTTTGAACAAGTAGTGAGTAACTATAACTAATTATTTTTTTAAGTAACATTTTAACATCACATTCCCAACACTGGTTTTGGTGAGCAATTATTTTAGTTATCAGTCAGGAAAGGCACTTCTTGAAAGGCTCTTTAAAGAACTTGCATACAGCAAATTTATTTTATGCTTATAATTAGATTTGTGTTCATTGTTTTCAGACCAAGAAGATACCTGCTTTAACATAGTATGAAAACGGCAATTATGTGTGAGGCTGTCCAGTCCTTTACAAATTTAGTGATTGTCCATTTTTAATGAATACTGCATGTATTTGTAAGGATTTTTGTTGAGTTTTATGCTATTAAATTATTGTCGCAGACGTCTGATACTTCAGATTAGAGGTCTGCGCGGGACTGTTTTTTAAATCCCGCTCCCGCCCGCTTTAATCCCGCTCCCGCAAAAAAAATCGCTTGTTTTAATCCCGCTCCCACCCGCACCTGCATGTTTTAGTCCCGCTCCCGCCCACACCGGCCAGAAAATCGCTTGTTTTAATCCCGCACCTGCCCGCCACATACACGTTTCTGTCGCCCCCGCCCGCAATCCTAATATGAATTGAATTAATTAAATTTAGTACTTGAAATTTTCTTATGTATTTATTAAAACAGCAATTATAGCGATGGATCGCGCTGTCCCATTTCTTACCACAGTCCAAACACATGCCGTCAGGTGTACACCAACACTTTCTGACATCTATCACAACAAGCAAATGGTAGACGATTTCCATCTCCATTAATTACAATGGAATATGACTTCCATACATCAGACTTTCCTGTAGTTGGCTTAATTGTGGTGTATTCGCCAGTTTTAATTGAATTTTCCACAGCTGAAACTGGTTGACCGTCTACAGTCTCTGCCATTTCGGTATCAAAATGACAAAATGACGCACACTTCATGTTCACGTGATCAGTTGCTTAGCCAATATTTTGAATTAGTTTATTGCTTACTTACTGAATGATTAGTTGTTTTCGTCCTGTTCCTTATGCATGGAAATCATTGCGTTGTTAATATTATAATTTTCTAGACTATTTATTAATTTGCGGGATTTTTCTACATGTATATGTGGTCCCGCTCCCGCATCGCCTGGACCAGAGCCGTAGAAAGAGAGAGTTGCGACACTCTGTGATCTCGCCGCTCAGAGGTCACGTGGTTCATGGAGGCCCGTATAGTTCCAATCAAACACGAGCACTGAATGGTTTTAAGCGTGAAAGACATCAGCGGTTACCGTATTTCTGGTAAATATTACAACACAATATGCATTAATTATCATTTTCCACATACGAACAACTTGATAATATAATTTGATAATTTATAACTTGATAATAATAATTTTAATATATATATTAAAAAATATATATATATTTTATTGATTAAAAAAAAAATTATATATATATATATATATATATATATATATATATTATAGTATCTTTGAACAAAACTAGAGTTACAAATAGCCTGTTGAAGCAGCCTGCACTATTAAAGGTTCAGGCATAGATTTATTTAGTCCACAAAACAACACTAAAAACACATAGATTTATTCTGTAGTCTACACTACAACACTAAAATAACATCATTAAATACATAAATTAATTCATTAGCCACATTACAACACTAAAATAACATCATTATGGCAACATCCACAATATTGTCAATCCAAGAAGACATGCTGGCCCAGGGACACTTTTTTTTGTGTTGACAAGCAGGTGTACACAAGACTGTCTTGAAAACCTGTTTAGCTGCATAAGACAGAGGAATCCAGTCCCAACTCCTGTAGAGTTTCACCGGGCACTAAGATCAATATCAGTTGGACAGTTTCTTATTACACTAAAATCAGGAAGCTATCAGGAGGATGACAGTAGCCTATTGGCAGACTTCCTGGATGCTAAAGAGGAATTTCCCAGTCCTGGCATCAGAGTGGATGACCTGTTGGAGCACAACCCTGTGCCTACACCCTCACCTGACTACACAAAAATGGAGACCTGTGCTCTCTATCATCTGACAGGCTACATTGTGAATCAAGTAATCAAATATTCCAAAATTTGTAATGAATGTCAAATTGCAATTAAGCACAGAAACGAGAGCCCTGAAGAAGAGCACAGTATTTTACTAAAGTTGAAGGAATTCAAGTCAGGTGCACTTTGTCGACCATCACAGGAGGCTTTTGATCTAGTTTGGAAAATCGAGCAATTGTTTCAAACTAGGACCAGTGCCTCACTTATGGCACTCCCTAATGCAAAACATTTAATGGAGATAGAGGCTAGGCTCTTAGACAGTAGGCTTACCTCATGCCATGATGTTAAACAAAAAATAACTAACAGATACATCAGGCTGAGGTTGAGAATCGCAGCAAAGCACATCCAGGCTGAGAGGAAAAAACACACACTGTCCAAAACTGGGCATTTTGGAAGTAAAAGCCAGATGAAAATGGCTAAGAAAAGCCAGCAAAACCATGTAACACCTGGAAATACACCCCCATCAAATACTTTCATTGTTACCATGAATGTGCTTGGTCTGTCTTTAACTCCTACAAATGTCCTGCCACCCAGTGGTACTTAAACTTCAGTAGGTATGGAGGATCTGTTTTTCTCATCCCCACTCCACCAGTTACTGCAGTAATCACCAATCTACATTGCTCCACTGGTCTGGTCATCACACCACCGGCCTAAAAAAAATATTTTAAATGTTATGATGGTAATGACAATCCTAAGCATCATACGTAATTAAATAAAAATTTGTTACTAAATTGTGTTGAGATTATATATAGACCTGTTGATTGTTGCATCCTGTATAAATAGTGGTCATCCATGTACAAGCTGCTGGTTATATCACCTGTCACTGAAACACTAGCTAATTAATTAATCAACTAAAGAGCAACTTCACTACAATCCAACCATCTTTTCTACTTCAGATAGTTACCATTAATTACAATATGATCAAATCTATATAGGTATTACTGAATTTAACAATTATCCTAATGACTGAATACTCTGAGGCTAATGCACCGCTAAGCGATTCCTGCTTTTAATAACATAGCTAATGCTAGCGAAGTGTAATTTAAGCTAAAGGTATTTAAAATGCAGAAATAAACTAACAACAAGACTAACAACAAGTGACCACTTAACTATAACAGTAATACTAATCACATTTATGGAGGATTATATAGGAAACGATGAATAATTCATTAACTTACCAGAAAAACAGCCGCGGAAATGCTTCAAATATACGCAGTTCAATGCTGGAACTATAGCATGTTTGGAACTATTGGTCTCCCCATGGCACGTTTACTTCCGCATTCCTGAATTACAATAGGAGTCTATGGGAGTGTCGCAACTCTCTCTTTCTACGGCTCTGGCCTGGACTAAATAAACTCCCGCTCCCGCCAATAACAATTAAATTCTGTCCCGCGCCGCAAGATAGTAGAGGTCTGCGGGAGTGCAGACCTCTACTTCAGATCACAAATAATTTTAATCTCTTTTTGAATTCGTTTTAGTGCTTACTTTCAGCAGGGGGCGAAATATCTGACATATTCCTGAATGTGTTCTGCGCTGCGTTGAACCGGCTCTGGTTCTCGTGAACACACCCAACGAGACGCGGATACGTCGAACGGCCACATCACCAATAGGAAGTGAGACCATGTTGAACTGACTAGTAGATTTTGACAACTGAACAAGTAAGTATGAATGCAAAACTGTCACTTTCCCTCAAACTTGTTGAGAAAAAGGCAAGAATAAATTGTGTGTTCATTCGCGGTTGTGGTCTAAATACCGAGCACTTTCATTGTTTAGCTAGTGATTCATTTGATTGTAATCTGTGACCGGATTGCAGTTAAATTAGCTAGCCTGCTAGAACTGTGAAGTTAGATTGAGTTTTAACCTAACTTGACCAGTTGGATGATGTCTTTTATCTGTTTTATATAAGATATCCTATTTTTTATATTTGTAAGCATAGTTAGTATGTTTTAGTTATTTAACTGGGTATTTTATTGCGCATAGTCTCAATCGCCGACGTAGCTATCGAAATTAAAATGAGTAAACTTCCTTGTATTATTGTCGCTCCCGTGATTCGTGCACACAATACACAGCGCCTGGCTAGTTGGCTGGCTGTTTACGCTATATGTCTCTGGTTATACACAAAAACAGGAGAGGGAGATGAGAGATTATGGTTCATCGTTTGGTATTACATTTGAAAAGTGAGACCTGTATCTTAAGGCTATTTCTCTCTGTAAGCTTCTCTGGGGCGACTAGACTCATTCTTCCTTGTATTATTTCTGTAGAGATGGCCGCGTTTGAGAAGGTGTCCCTGAAATCCGCGCAGTATCCCAAACCATCGGGTCTGTCGGTACCGTATGGTACAGCTGGGTTCCGGACCACCGCAACGCACCTGGACCACGTCATGTTCCGCACGGGCTTGCTGGCAGCTCTGAGGTCCAAAAACACCAAGTCTACCATCGGGGTCATGGTCACTGCCTCTCACAACCCAGTGGTCAGTGCAGCTTAGCGCTATACCGGTACACCGTGACTGGGAGAAAATGCACAACGAGACACACTCTTTGTCCTTTCTCATTGCTGCCTGTACACCAGAGATGTTCAAAAGTAGCAAAATACAAGTCTCAGGTCAATACCAGGATAAGCTTAGGGACAGGAGATGGAAAATAACTATTGTATAACTGTATTGAAGGTAAAATATAATTCAGGGGAATGAAAGTGAGCAGGAGTAAAACAGAGTTCATGTGTGTGAATGAGAGGGCAGACGGTGGACAGGTCCAGTTACAAGGAGTTGATTTGGTGAAGGTTGATGAGTTTACCTACTTAGGGTCGAGGGTACAGAGTAATGGAGGAAGTGAAAGAGGTAAAGAAGAGAGTGCAGGCAGAGTGGTGTGGATTGCATAAAGTGTCTGGGGTGATCTGTAATAGAAGGGTGTCAGCTAGAATTAAAGGAAAGATCTATAGTGACAGTAGTGAGACCTGCTATGTTGTATGGACTGGAGACAGTGGCACTGACAAAGAGACAGGTGAGGGAGATGGAGGTGTCTGAGATGAAGATGTTGAGATTCTCATTTGGAGTGACGAGGAAGGATAGGATCAGAAATGAGTTTATTAGAGGATCACCACATGTAGCATGTTTTGGAGATAAAGTTAGAGAAGCGGGATTGAGATGGTTTGGACATGTACAGAGGAGGGAGGAGAGGTTTATTGGTAAGAGGGCCTTGATGATGGAACTTCCAGGCAAGAGGAGGAGAGGTAGACCTAAGAGGAGGTTTATGGATGCAGTGGTAGAGGATATGAGAGTGGCTGGTGTGTCAGTGGAGGATACTCAGGACAGGGCCAGATGGAGGAGTTTGATCTGCTGTGGCGCCCCCTAAACGGGAATAGCCGAAAGATGAATAAAAAGAAGAACTGTATTGAAGGCAAAGTGACTAGCGTAAGCTAAACAAACCTATCTGGGTGTGTGTTCAGGTGCCTTATGAAGTTTGATGTGGTCGTCCCAGTGCCCTTTTCCCCCATATTCTTTACATATTGTGGTCTTTCGGGTAATGTCCAAGGACTGTAAACCCCCTATAGCCAAACACTCCTTGTATGGTACTCATGTGTTTACATTTGCCGCTTCAATCTCGGATTATGTGATCTGCGTTGTGATCTACATTGACCAAAACAAATGTAAGAAATAATGACATCATAAACACTGAGTCTTTTTTTCTATAACTTTTGCAAACAGCACCTGGATAACGAACTGACTTATTGTTCACAGGTTATTTTGGACGAGGTCGAGTCAAAAATCATTAGGGCGACTTAAGTGTGACTTCGACGTGAATGTCTGTGCCCATGTCTGCTGTACACACACACCTTTCCCTTCTGTGCGACTCTCTGCTTTCTCAGGAGGATAACGGCCTTAAGATGATTGACCCAATGGGTGAAATGGTGGCCCCAGCCTGGGAAGTGTATGCTACCCAACTAGCCAATGCAGAGCAGGAAGCTTTGTGTACTGTGCTAAAGGAAATCATAGAGAAGGAAGCCATTAACATGAGTGAACCTGCGAGTGTCTTCATCGGCAGAGACACCAGGTAGCCTGTTGAGCAGTTTCTTTTTTCCCCCCATTAACAATATAATGAAAACTAAAATAGTTTCTCTAGTAATTTTGCATAATGCACTAGCTGATTGGCTGTGGTTGTTGTCAATCAGGCCAAGTAGTGAGAGCCTGTCAAAGGCTGTGATTGATGGCGTTTCCTGTATGGGCGGGCACAGTCAAGGTGTGCATATGGCTTTTTTTTTAATATATACAATCAAGCATTATAATATTAGTTAAACTTACCTGTATTTTCAGACAACAGAGTCAATTTAATAATCTCTGTATTTGATGAAATTTTTTTCATTCAGTAGTTTCAGCTGTGTGTGTGTGTGTGTGTGTGTGTGTGTGTGTGTGTGTGTGTGTGTGTGTGTGTGTGTGTGTGTGTGTGTGTGTGTGTGTGTGTGTGTATGTTCATTGTTCATGTTGGTTTTAGACTATGGTCTGGTGACCACACCTCAGCTGCATTTCATGGTTCTTTGTCGCAACACCAAAGATGGCTACGGAACCGCCACATTACATGGCTACTACGAGAAACTCTCCAAGGCTTTCATTGAACTCACCAAGAATGTAAGAGACTCTGGGAAAGTAATACTATAATCAAAATAAAACACATGTCGCCATTCATTTCCAGAGATTGACACAATACACTTTGCCCATTAAAATGTTTCCTCACCGCTCCCCTAGGCTCTTAATCGCACTGATGACCAAAAGAGGCTGCTGGTAGATGGTGCCAATGGCGTTGGAGCGCTCAAACTGAGAGAAATGGAGGCATTTCTCAAGCACGAACTGCAGGTGGCGCTCTTCAATGACGGCAGCAGCGGCAAGCTCAACCACCTGTGTGGAGCCGACTATGTGAAAGTACACCAGAAAGCTCCGCAAGGTGTGTATAATATTAAATATATGTATTATATGGTGTTTTCCTACCAGCTTGTGTTATTTCCAGACCTACTCATGCAGTAGTGCTGGCAGCTTTTGAACAGCTCTTCCTGTATCAGACTGCACTTTAACCTGGACTCATTATGTCTCCTCATAGTCACATATGGACTTGCTTACACCAATAACAATAAAACCTACAACAATAATCCCCCACCTTCCACAGGTATGCATATGGGTCCAGGTGAGCGATGCTGCTCATTTGATGGCGATGCGGATCGTATCATTTATTATTACAACGACTCTGCTGGCCGCTTTCATCTGCTAGATGGGGATAAGATGGCCACACTCATTAGCATGTCCCTCAAAGAGCTTTTAACACAGGTAAAACACACACACATACAAAGGATCAACTCATAAATACAAAGCTGACATTTAATTAAAATCTTCCCACTTTGTATTAGACATACTTAATATTCATATACAGGTAGGCCCTGACATACATAAGCACAAGTTGACATGTATGGGGTTGTCAACATTTGGAGAAAGTAGTACATATAGTAGTACATTGATTTTTATGACTATTTAACTTTTTTAGTGACTAGAGTCTTGCATTGTGTATATGAAAGAAATGTATGACAAGTATGTGCTTACAGGACAAAAAACATAATAGGAAATGTATATGGGGTTTGCTATTTTACACGAATTTCATCTTAAACAAGGGCTATTGGAACATCCTGGTTGCCTATGGTGGTGTCTTACTGTACATGTTACTTGTATGGTTTTGTACAGGCAGGGTTGAACCTGCAGGTGGCTGTTGTGCAGACAGCATATGCTAATGGCAGCTCTACAAGATACCTGGAGGATGTGATGAAGGTACATTTCAACTGATGCTGCACAACATTCCTCTGTGATCCATGTTGAGAAAGATCTGGTTTATTCCGTTGTTTCTTATTTGAGATTTGGATTTCCAATATTCCTTAATGTTCGTAATACATATTCGGTTTTCATTTTTGTTTTGTTTTTAGTGAGTAATAATCCATAGTTCTCCATACTTTCCAAACTTTGCGTTTTCTCTTTTTGAAGTACTGTAACTACTTTGGCCTCTACTCTTAGGTCACAGTGTGCTGTGCAAAGACGGGTGTGAAGCATCTCCACCGGACTGCCCAGGCTTTTGATATTGGAGTTTATTTTGAAGCCAATGGCCATGGAACAGTAAGCTCACTGTAATTACTTTAGTACATAACTTTTTTTCTTTCACTATTTTTATAGATTTTAGGTCTATGTCTGCCTCTGCATCACAGATAAATAAAACTTATGCAATTAACTCAAAACTCTCTTTATTTAAAGGTTTACAGGGACACATCTATTTTCAATTCTTTTACATCAGTCATTAAGACCTGTCAATCCTGATCCTCATGGTCCCTCATCTGTATGGGTTCCTTGTCCATATTGGCATTAGCTCAATGTTACTTTTTTTGAAGACCATTAAATGATGACTAGAGTTGTAAATATCTCTTTCTGAAGTCCAGAAAGCTTTCTTCCAGCTTACTCAACTGATCTAAGCCTTGTGAACAGACCCAACTCTGCTTTGAACTGTCTGTGCTTCTGGTCCATTTAAGGTTCTGTTCAGCAAGGAAGCCGAGGAGAAGATCCGACAGCTGGTGAAACACACCAACGCCAATGATGAGAAGAAACGCGTGGCCAAGCTTCTAGCCAGCACCATCGATCTCATCAACCAGGTACAGCAGCTGCCACTGTTTTATTCCAGGAGCCTCCAGTGACCCTACATGTCTTGAGGACCATATTGATAACCGTCTTGTTCATGTCTTTGTGTAAACATGTTCATATTGTCTCTCTCCCTCCCTCCTCCTGTAGGCTGCAGGTGATTCTCTTTCAGATATGTTGTTGATTGAAGCCCTGTTGGCTATTAGAGGAATGAGCATTCAAGAATGGGACGCCCTTTACACAGACCTGCCCAACCGACAGCTCAAAGTCAAGGTGGGTGGGTCCTTCAGTACTACCTCTGAATACGCTCCCAGGTTGCTGTGCCTTATCGCAGTCACACCCGTGCCTTCCTGTTTCTCACCACTGTAATTTGCACTACTGGTAGTGAAATGTGTGCCTGTATATATGCATGTGTGATTGAAGTGAGTGATTATAAGATGCATTTACAATGACTTTGCATGAACGCTTCTAAACTAAAATTGTGGTGCTTCTTCATCGCTAGGTAGCAGACAGGCGGGTGATCGACACCACAGATGCGGAGCGTCGCGCGGTGACACCAGCAGGTCTGCAGGACACTGTAGATGCCCTGGTCAAGAAGTACAAACAAGCCCGTGCTTTTGTGCGACCCTCAGGCACTGAGAACATAGTCAGAGTATACGCTGAGGCCGACACACAGGTGGATATATTCTCTCTCAGTATGTCTGTGTATGTGTCTGTCTGTCTCTCTCTTCACCTGTACATGCACAGTATGCCTCTCCTCTCTAGAGATGGGGAGTTTTACATTTACTTCAAATTGTGTAACAAATGCATGTATGCTTGTAGTAATATGTGAGATGTGTTTGTCTATGCAGGAGGGTGCAGATAGTTTGGCGTATGAAGTAAGTCTGGCTGTATACCGCCAAGCTGGAGGCACTGGGGAGGAGCCAAAGCCTTTAAAGTGATAACACTATACACACACACACAGTCCAGAACCTGGCGCTGGGGTTTGGGGTTTTGTGTCAATGTAGAATTCATATCAATGGCACATTCTCAGCACAAACATGGCAAAATTGTGCTGCCTATTTCATTTTGTATTTTATGAGCACTTTGACCTGTGTTCATGATCATGAGCCTTAATAAACAGAGATTACATTACATATTTGGTTCTTCTTCTCTAGCACTTCTCATGGTACCAAAACTGATGCAGTCTGATTCTGTCTAACAATCACTGGACTGCCCTTGTGAAAAAGTTCATAACAATAGTTTAGCTTAATAAAAATTGGGCATAAAAATGATTTGTTTGTAGTCCATTTATTGCTTGTAAGATAGCAGGAAGTTATTTATTGCCAGTTGGATGGCATATACCCATCTTAAGCAATCTTTTCAGTTCAAACTAACTGTCATGGTAATTATAGCAACAAGCCAATGGCATTTCTGGTAGCCAGGACAACCAGTTTGCTTCAAAGTAGTTTATTTCTTGCACATTTGAAGACAACAAGAGAACACAGAATATTAGCTACTTAGTTTTGGCACAGTATCACCAAGAGACGAGGTAGACAGTGAGGAGTCACTTTCCTGCTTTCAACTTATGGTTTCTAGTAAAGGTTAAAATTAAGGCCTTGACATTGTCCTTTATGAATATAATTTTTTTCAGTATTCAGTGATTGACAGGAATATGGATAGTCATGAGCTATGTAAACCAAGCCACCATATTGTAGTTTCCTGCTTTGGTCACGCAGTGGTGAGAAAGAGGAATGAAGGGGATGTGTTGATCAGGCCATTTGAGCTCTTACTCCTCCATCTCATTGATTGCGCCAGAGATGGTGATGGTGCGTTCTTGTGTGTCTCTGTGCAGAATGTCCTCCTCTGTCCTAACTGTTCTAAAGCCAAAGAGGTGGCATTAGTATCAAGGAAAGCTGCAACAGAAATATATGTATACATAGACATATACACACACTTCCAGTCAAAGGTTTGGACACAGCTGATTGAATGTATGTTCTTCATAGTATTAATGGCATTTTAGCTAATGCTTTATGTTTTAATTAGCTTCTGAGAAATATAAATAATATAAATGTCTAATGTCGATAGCGTATATAACGGATATAAATCTGTTTCCCAATATAATGTATGCAGTATATAAAATTAATAATAATGACATTTTAAATGAATTTTTGTTCCCTCCTAAAAACAATTACACATTTTGCTCCTCATCCTACAAGTGATCAGCATACATGAGAATGTCTTCAGGTCATCATAGGTGCTGCCTCAGGAAGCTGGTTAAGAGAACACCAAGAGCATCCAGAGCTTCATCCCAAACTGTCCAGTAATGGGTAGCTCTGAAGAACAACCTATGGCCATCTATTAAACCATCTACTTTGACCAAACATAGTAAAGCCATGTATTGCTTCATTATTTCGATTCCTTCACTGTTTTTCTAAAATGTAGAAAATATAAAAAATAAATAAACTAGTTATGTCCAAACTTTTGACTGGGTTTGCTTCATGCACTGTTCCTGGGTATTGAGGATTTCGCATCTACATAAGGGGAGGGACAGAATTGGTCACACTGGCAGAAGTGACTACTTTTACCTGATGAGCACAGTCTTCCTCTCGGTCACCTCCACGGCCTGCTCCTGGGTGACCTCTCCCAGCGTCCCCTGGGGTCTGACGGAGGAGGAGGAAGAGGCTGTTGCCTTCAGCAAGGCCGTAGCTGTTCCACTGGATCCCTGACCAAGGCCAAGCCCGTGGGTGCTGACTAGGCCTGCGCCAACACTCATCAGGGACAGGTCACCCACCATGGAGTTGAGCCGGTTATCTTCACCCTCGATCAGCTTCCTATACAAGGACAGAATGGATCCCAGTTACTGTAGCTCACCTGTTAGAACATGCAAAGAGTGGTGGTGGTAACACCAAGATTGTGAGTGTTGCCGGCTGTCACTGTACCACGTGGCCATTTAGCTGAAAATTACATCGCTTTTTACAAAAGAGAAATTAAATGGAAAAGTTGTATGAAGGATTAGAACCTTCACAGGATCTGGTTACGTCTTTGAAATGAAGCAGTACACTTATCTGGTTGGATTACACTACCTGTACGTGGTGATCTCAATCTCAAGAGCCATCTTCACATTCAGCAGGTCCTGGTACTCTTTCAGCAGCCGAGCTATCTTCTCTTTCATTATCTTCATCTCCACCTTAAGTGCCTCAATTTGAGCCTACAATAATGCATTGTGCTGAGAGTTTGTAAACACTTAATGCATTTTAACTAGTTTAGTTACTGTTATAACCCTGCTCACAAATACTCATAGTTGTATCTGTAAGACAAGCCTTCAATATTAATACAAACTGTGTAATCGATAGTGGAATTGCAGAATTTCTACTGCACACTTACATGCAATTCCTCCTCTTCTTTTGTGTATTTTTCCTGGGCTTCACGGACCTGGGCCTCCAGAGCCTCATTCCTGGTTCTGAGAGCTTCTAGTTCACGCTGCTTATTCTGGATCTGTGGACACGCGCACGAGTTGAGATGGACTGTTGCACGTGTGCTCATGAATCAGACCTGCAGGTTTAATGGTGAAGACCAGAGGAAGCGATATAAAGGAATTGAACTTACATCCTTCTTCAGGGCAGTGATTTCCTCTCTGACGCCCCGAACAGATTCCACATGCCGTGATGACGCCACATTCAAGTCCTGGAATTTTGTCTTGTACCATGCATCCATTTCCTGGTGATCACAAAATCAGACAGTGACATTGGCATGGATACGTTGGTACCAAATCTACCCATGAACTGTTTATATTTGTAGTCACCCATGTCCAGAACTGAGAATGGTGAGATGTCATATTTTCACTTAAATACAGCATTATCTCAATCTTTCAAGCACAGGTTCATGAGGAAAAAGGCTTATTAGTGTAGGGTTTTGGCTACCTGCAGGTTACGTGCTGCGATGCTGTCGTACTGGGACTGGATCTGTTTGAGGGCTGAGGCCAGGTCTGGCAGTGAGAATGACACATCCACCTTAGCCACGGTTCCGTAAATCTGTGCCATTAACTCTTCGATTTCCTGATCAGGAGAAAGCAAAATTAGCCCACACACAAACCACAGTTCAAACCCAGCTGTTTTAGAAAAAAATTATAATTTCAAGTAACCAAACTTGTCAAACTACAGCACAGAATAGCACAGTAACTTTCTTAACCGAAGTACTGAAATGTGGCCCATGTCGAGCAGTTTACTGCAGTAATGGAAAATGTTCCACCTGTTTGTGAATCCTCTGAAGGAATTCCAACTCCACATCCAGGTTTTCCAGTTGCTTCTCCAAAGCGATGCGGGCGGCAGTGGCAGCATCGACATCCTGGGATGTGGGTGGAAGATATTAGCCACTAAAAGGCATCCTTGTAAATTTTTCTCCGATTAGCGCCAGAACACGAAGACTTGTCAAATGTTCAATTACAGTCACATGCCGCGACTCACTTTAAACTTTTACAATTCTAGGCCAACGACGAAGTTATTAGAATGTGCCGTTCAGTTTTGACCGAACCACTCACAGGTTTGAAAACTTCGATCTCTCGCTCCGCTTTATTTCTGGCTTCCAGGGCCTCCTCGTACTTAACTTTCACCATCTCCAACTGCCCTGCCATGGCCTCCTTAGCAGCAGTGGCAAGATCCTTCAGGGCGAGAGATTAGGGCATTAGTGTAGGAACTTTGCGGTATTTGGGTGCGCACGAGTGTGCGGTCATCATGTAAAGGTGGTTTTGGGCTGTCCTTATAGATCTCTCACCCTTTGGCCCTTCATCTGGTCAGCAATCCTCCTGAGCTCCCTCAGCTGATCTTCATACATGTTGCGCAGACCGGATGGCTTCACAAAGCGGCCTTTCAAAGCGTCGATCTCGGTCTCCAGCGTTTTATTCTGCTGCTCCAGAGAGCGCACCTTCAAAACAGCCACGCCAGCTTTATGCCGCGTGTTCAGGGAAAACAGCTACGCGTATACAGATGTGCTGTACCTTCTCAATGTAGATGGCCAGACGGTCATTGAGGGTGACCATCTCCTGCCTCTCGCTCGTGCGCGTGCTGAGAAAGGCCCGGTTATCAGCGGCAGCGGCCTCCAGATCCAACGCTCCTCCGGTACCGACACACAGCGCGCCCATACTCACGCTGCTGCACGAGCACACAATACACACTGCGCTATTGCGTATCATACCGTGCATGTAAATCTTTACATGGAATAAGGAAGAATGAAAAAAGAAATAAGAAAGACAGACAAACGTACCTAGTCATTGACCTGCGCGTGCCTGAAAGCGCCCTGCGTTGTCCCGTTGTCCCGATGCGCGAATAACTTGCGGAACGGTGGCGAGTCTCCCGACGAGTTGGAGAGGGGCTTGACACTCGAACCTGATACGAGCAAGAGGAGGCCAGGGCGTCCTCAAAGTGACGGCGGTAAGAAGACATTCTCTCTGGGCTTCCACTCATTCTGAGGCCGGTGGATCTTTCAGTTCTCTTGCTCTGACAAGACGGGTAGACTGTCCTATACCCACTCATTCATGATTGGAGTTTTTATAGCCGCTGGTGGGACCCAACCTACCCGTCACGGAATCTTGAACCATTTTAACACTTAGTTGAACCTCTTAAAATATCTCACGAACCGTCGTGAAGAACGTGTATGCCCACTCGATAAAAATAGAGAACTGCACTTAATTAAGAGGAGAGACATTACTGTATGTAGAAATCATGCTACAGGGTCACCAGTGACCTGAAACTTCGCCAATACAGTGTATTTTAAAGGAAAATTATTATGATAATGCTTTGGTGGCATACATGCGCGAGATGGAGAAAGAGTATTGTCTTTGTTACTGAGCTGCAGAGGGAAGTATGGAGCACTTAATTAGTCCGTGAAATGTTGGCAAATTCCAGATCTGTAGTCACACTGTATCTGATTCTGACGCACCCACGTTATTGTTAGAAACGAGATAGTAATATAAACGAATGGATGAACAAAACAAACAAACAAACAAAAAAGAAAATATTCAACTAAATAATAACAATGATTTAGGCTGTTTTCAACATAATAAACATGAAGATTAAAACATAAATATTCGGTCTAACACACCAAAAGAAAAAATATATACATAAAATTACTATAATAATGTACGTATTCATCTGTAAACCAGGAGCACAACTGTGTTGTTGTTGTTGTTGTTGTGTTATATGCCTTTATTGATCATTTTCGTTTTTATCTTCATCTCATTAGCCCTCTTAGATCAGAACTGTGTTCAGACGATCTGTTGTGCCCCACCGAGCGTTATTCTCGGTCGGACGCAGAATCGTCGGAGTGTTTTTCAGGTGCCCCCCTACTTGAAGTAACCACTTGTCTCAAGCGTCCAGTGCTTTCCAGAAAATAGAAAACGACTTTATATCACATTTTCTACCTCAACTCGGCCACAATGGCAGGGAACTTTTGGCAGAGTTCGCATTAGTAAGTCTGTCCATTCGCTATGAATGATTTCTTTGTTTCAGGGCCTGCTGCGTTGCGAATTTGGCTAACATTTGTGACTAGCTTCGTAGCTAGTTAAACTAGCTCTCCCAGCTGGCCTTAGACGTCCTAGCCAACGTTAGTGGGTTAGCTGCGTTAGAGATGGCCAACCAGGACCTGACAGCAAGTATTTTAGAGCTGTAATGTTGTTTGCATGAAAGTGGTAAATACGAATTCGAACATAACTACCACGGACAATCCGAGAAGCGTCCGACTTAACTAGTGTTTTAAAGACCGAAACAGTTCGCTAGCTAACGAGCTATATCTAACTAGTTAGTTAGCTACCTCTCGTCCTCCAGCTGTCTGATGTAAGCTAGGATCATTATCGGTGCCTATAGTAGCACATAATTAAAGTTTACTTTCTTATTGTAGCCTTTATGTTGCTATCTTGAGCGGTGACCAGTGAAAAAGAAATATATTTATTATTAGGAAATATAGCTGTTGCTGGCTAATTTAACCTAGCTGGCAAACGTCAGTTTGAATAAATAACGTAGCTTGCTTCTGTTTCTTGCTATTTTTAAGCTGAATTAAAATCTAGATAGCCAGATGGTCTTTCTGTCAAATAACGGATTAAAAAAACATTTGCTTTGTCATTGTTGTTCACGTCCTTACATCTAATTCGTAGTTTTTAACATATTAAGATAGACAATATTCTACAGGGTGAGAGATGTATGATGAAAATTTGAAGAATTGACTAGATCGTGGAGATTGTCAACATATAGTTTGTCTTGGTGTCATGCTTACAAATTTATTGTGTTCATATGTGGATTGCTGTGCAAGCCAACATGAAAGTGTCACCGTGAACAGTAGCGTTTAATTAGTAAATACAAAATAAAAGCCCTAACTCTCTTCTTTTCATGATGTGAATCCAGTTCTTAGAAGGAAGTTGACTAGTTTGAGATTTTGGGTAGATGTGGAGCCAGCACTTAACCTTATATGGAAAGTACTCCAAATGTTTTAGAATATGAGATCGTATAATCCATTGCTTATTGCAGGTTTAAAAAGTAAACAGAAGTGTTTAAATCTGTTTTAATCTGGTTTTAAGATCCCAGTTTTTGTTTTATTAGCCTGCAGTGGGTCCTGGATAAGCAGGATCTGTTGAAAGAGCGTCAGAAAGATCTGAAGTTCCTCACAGAGGAGGAGTACTGGAAACTGCAGATATTTTTTGCAAATGGTACAAGACAAATTATAGTTTTTCATTTAGCATATTAAGATTTATGTTGTATTTACATTCAGTATGTATTTGGTTAATTTGAAATCTTTTAACAGTGATTAGGAATGTAGCTTACTGCTGAATATAATTTTTGCATAATATAAGCCATCTTCTAGTTGGTAACTTATGCCATAGTAACTTATGGCAATGAAAGAAAAAACTTTTATTTCAGAAAATTAATGTAAGAGCGCCAAATTAAAGAGGAAGTATGCTGGTGCCTAAATAATTCTACTAAGGTGAGAGAGTAACTTCTGCTGTCTTTTAGTAATCCAGGCCTTGGGGGAACACTTGAAACTGAGACAGCAGGTCATTGCCACGGCAACTGTCTACTTCAAGCGATTTTATGCTAGGTGAGTAGGCTGGCTCTGTGATAACCCTAAAATGGGTTGTTCAAAATTGTGCTTTAAAACATATGTTGTTCAGAAGCTGTCAGACCATATTTGCTGTTCTGTTTTCCCCTCTTTCTTTCATTCTCTTACCATCATTTAGCTGATATTGCTAATGACCACCTGTGCTTGAGCTAATGGTGTAAAACCAGTCATTGAATGCATTATTAAGGCATTTTCCATAAAGGTTCTGCTTCTATCTGTAAGTGCTCCATGCCAGACCCTGTCCAGGTGGACATTCCACTGGCATTCGGCCCTGCAGTGGAATAGAGGTGTGCACTGCTCAGTCTGTGCAGCTTGGAGTGTTGCTTGATAAGTAGTTAAAAAACATGTGATACCAGAACTTCAGGTTCATAAACATGCCTTTGTTTTTACATCACATTTTGTGTCAAAGGGTTATTTTTTTATCATCAGTTCAATCTTTTTTCGCAGGTACTCTTTAAAGAGCATAGACCCAGTATTGATGGCTCCTACTTGTGTGTTTCTAGCTTCTAAAGTAGAGGTAAAAAAGTAATTCCCACATTCCATGCCTTCACTTTTTAACACATTTGGTTCAACATCTAAACCAGTATTGTCTTTGTTCATGACAGGAATTTGGAGTTGTTTCAAATACTCGCCTTATTTCTGCAGCAACTTCTGTGTGTAAGTGAAAAAGACGAAATACAGTGGCATGAAATCCATTTGCCCCTCACGCAATTGCTGTTCAGCCTCTATATCCCAAAAATAAATGATCGTTTTCAAGATTCCTAACCTGAAGATTTACTTACAATAATTGATTTGCCCAACCGTCTTTCATGTCATCATCTATTTAAACATTTTGATGCTTTGGATTTGTTCTCTGGAGGTTGGAATTTAAATGGAACAGTGACAGCAGGTTTATTATTCAGTCAGTATTTATTTAAAATAAATTTTCCATGTACTCTACTTGAAAAGCACCCTCTGTGCTTCTGTTTATCTCAACAGTGAAAACACGGTTCTCCTATGCCTTTCCTAAGGAGTTCCCATATAGAATGAACCATGTAAGTAACATTAGTCTTGTATAAATGCTTTCCTCCCTTTCACCATGGATACATATACTGGGGATTTAAAACACAGACACATTATGTTTGCGCCCCTTCCTGAAAGCATTGACAAGGACTGTATTGGTTAAATTATGGAAAACTGACAGCCACGCTTCTGACAATGGCTTGCTGACTAGCTTGTGAGAAGAGAATGCCAAACTCACGCCTGTGTGTTTGCATGGGCGTGTGCACTCGAGGGTGGGGTAGGTGGGGTGACTGAACGTTCCTCAGCCATGTACTGTGTGTCACTCTTCTGACATCTGTGAAGGAATTACGCACGCGCTCCTTGCACCTCCCTGCCAAACGTTGCGCTGCCCCAAGATATTGTGGCGGAGTGGCTCTTCTTGGGTCTCACGCTGGCTCTAAGTGCTTTCTGATGGTCAGGAGGGTTATTTGTGGGTAGCCGCGCATGCACTGCCCAACGGCCGCCCGTGGGCCTAGGTAGAGGCGTGGGCTGGTCGGTAGCACACCTACTGCACTAGTGTTGAGATATATGGGGCTGTTTTTCATCAACAAGACCTGAGTGTATACTTTCCATCTCTCTCTGGCTCTGTAGATCTTGGAGTGTGAGTTCTACTTGCTGGAGCTTATGGTTAGTGTGTCCCATCCCACATCACCCCCCAAATGCCCAGAAAATGGTCTTAATGTCACTTATTTGAGGTGTCTGGCTGTTTCAGGACTGCTGTCTGATTGTGTACCATCCCTATAGACCGTTATTGCAGTATGTACAGGACATGGGTCAGGAGGACATGCTCCTCCCACTAGCATGGTAATACCCCCCCCCCCCCTAACATTTTCATGAATCACAAAGAATGTCTGTAATATCTAGCAATGTAATCAAGCAGTCAATCATTGTTGTCTGTATAATGTAGCTCTAATCACACTAATGCTCTAAAGTTCATCGGGTGTTGCTTGAAAACACATTTGTGTCCATGAAACAACGCATTGCTGATTGCAGCAGTCTGTATGTTTCTTCAGTTTTTGTTCTTTCTGCCTCTATAGGAGAATAGTGAATGACACGTACAGAACTGACCTGTGTCTGCTCTATCCGCCCTTCATGATTGCTCTTGGTAAGGTATCCGTTGGGTTTTAGTTGGAATTGTTAGGATAACATGCCAAAACGATCGGTGACCAAAATGGTTCTGGACTGCTGTATGCAATATGCCAAATATGCCAAAAAGCATAACCTTCAGACTTTATCCTCTATGACAAGTAAAAACATTCTGAAGTTCTGTGATGTCCCACTATGGTGGTTCTCAGAAACCAGCCAAATTCCCACAAGCAAATTCACTAATTTGGTAGGAGATTCTTATGTAACAACTCCTGGCCCACAGATGTGCTGCTGATATTACTTCTAGAGGCAGTTCAGAGCTCTATTTGTCTCTGTCTCTCTCTCTCTCTGTGTGTGTGTGTGTGTGTGTGTGTGTGTGTGTGTCATGCAGTTAAGGTCTAGGTGCTCTAAAATTTTACTTCTGGGTAGAAACTGTATATGTATGCATATGCAGTATTTGTGTATGTGTATGCAGTATACTGTATTTCTCAGCACAGTACTAGTGACCAACCACACCGTTCAAACTGCTGATATATGTCAGTTCCTAATGCATTATAACAGGTCTTTACTACAGTTAATGGCCTGATGCAGTAGTACTGAGAGCTGAAAGACGAATTTAGTTAGGCCTGATTTTCGAGTTAACTAAAGATTTAATCTTTGTCTCATTGAAAATCCTGTCGAACATTAAAACTCAACACTCTAAGAAGTCGAAACATCTAACAGATAAATGTTCTTCGTTCTCCGGCATCAGTTGCCACAGGTTGTTTGACGTCTTTAAGATGTTCCTCACAATAAGTTGGTTACGTGATTATCTCCAGGCGATTTAGAAATTTAGGTTCGTTTCATAATGGCATGGCTACTCCATGCAGCTACCATACAATCACTCATTCTTTTCATCCTTTTGCCTTGAGACAATTAACAGAAGGTGCTTTTTAAATGAACGAGTGTGATGGTCTTTGAGACACAGTTATTAAATGCCAAGTGGAGTCTCCACACTGTCTTATTAAGATAATTGGTTGGGCCATCTTTGGTGCTCGATCTGCTGCTGGTTTGGAGTTGACCTCTGTATCTCCTCCCCCTTTCCTTCCCCAGCATGTTTGCATGTGGCATGTGTGGTGCAGCAGAAGGACGCCCGGCAGTGGTTCGCTGAACTGTCCGTGGACATGGATAAGGTAGGAAGTAAAGGTCTGGTATTCATGGTATACTTCCACTGCAGCTTCTCATAGGCGGTAACCCAAGTGCTCCTGTTGCTAAGCCTATATAACTTCTTTACTAAAGAGAAAGAACAATTGTTGCTAACTGTTATTGCCCTTAAATGGTGCTCTATGGAAATATTTTCTTCATTGCCTGGGTCTTTAAAATTAGATGGCGTTGACCAAGGCGCAATTTTAAAAACCAGACTATTGTCGTCTTCGAGGACCATGCTGGAATGTTTGTGTTATGTCGTGTGTAGGCTGGGGTTATTTATTTATTTATTTATAAATTTATTTATCTAACACCTTCCAACAATGCCTTGCATTGTCTAAAGTGCTTAACAAAACAATATCATAAAACCATTTAAGGTAAAAGTAGAAATTTACAATTTCTTTGAATAAAGAGACAGAAACGGACCTTTTAGTTAACGTGACGATGCCATTTTTCATTTTTATTAGAACCAACAAACAGCATTACATCTCATGAATCAGTGCTATCTTAAATGGACAATGACTTACGAAATACACCACAGTTTGCTAATAATTTACTTATTTTTTTGTTGTCTTTTGGTTAGATCTTGGAGATCATCAGAGTGATCCTGAAGCTCTATGATCAGTGGAAAAACTTTGATGACAGGAAAGAAATGCCTGCCATATTAAACAAAGTTCCCAAACCCAAGCCACCTCCCAACAGGTATGACAGACCAGACAAGACCTGAGAAACAGATGATCACAACTGCACTTGGTTGATATTGCAATAGGTGCAGACACAGAAGCATTGCCAAGCTTTGGAAATGATAGAGATACAGAAAAAGCTATTGCTACTTACTCCTCTACTAACAAAGCCTTTCTCATAAGGCCTCAGTTTATAAAGACGCATCATTGTTAGATCTGCTGCTTAATCATCTGCTTCCCCGTTTTCTCATTCCGCAGTGAGAATGATCAGAGCTCCAACGGGAATCAAAACAGCTCGTACAGTCAGTCTTAAAGCTCACCCAGCAGAGGCAGCTGAGGGGAGTCCAGACCCAGCACGGTGGCACACTGTGGACACCTGACTCCTGTTCATGTCAAGAACCCCATTTGTTTCAGTGATGGAGGGATGATGCAGACTCACTTTGCAGCCTGTCTACACCCATGCGACGTCTGCCCTTATGAGCTCCCGCAGCAAGGGCAGATGTGATGTCACTGTGTTTCCTCCACTGATCAGAGTCTCTGTTAAGCTAATGTTTGCTTACGGTATGGAGCCACAATTCTGGCCTCAGCTAACCAGTGATGGAATACTGGTAGGAATCTGGGGTGTTTCGATATAGCTGTATTGTGTCATAATGTTAGCTTAACATTATGGCCACACACACACACACACACACGCCTGTCTGTGAAGTGTACTCAGCTATGTTGTTCTTTAACCTGATCCTGACTTCCTTGAAGAATCCTATGAAGCAGGTGCTCTATGGGAATAAGAGAACTTGATAATTTCTTTCTGCATTCTGTGTGCGAGCGTGCATGCATTCGTGCGTGTATGCATGCATGCATGCATGTGTGCGTGTGTGTGTGTCTGTCTGCGCGCTTCTTGTTGACCATATCGCAGGTTGCATTCCTCAGGGAAAACGCAGTTTACTCCACAGAAGGCTGTCTGTGAAATAACTGGCCACAGGGCTATGTGAACGTGATCTCATTGGACCCTTGTACTGTGTAATCTGATCCTGATTGGATATTTTTCCTGTCTTTTGTTGCAGTTGGACATAGGCACTGTGAATGCGAAAGCACAGGTTATATTATTTCCTTTAGAAGTTCACCTTGTTCACCACCATCCCAAACCTGCACTTGTAAATATGCTTTTAAAATGTATATTTAAAAAGATAAACTTCAAATTCAATTTCTTTGAATTTGCCACACTTGTATTTGCCTATAACCAAACAGTTATTTTAATTTTATGTCTTGTTGGAGATATTATGTAGGTTTATTTTACTGCTGTTAGGTGTAGTATGTGGGCTTTGTGGATTTCAAACATCCACCAGTATAATGGCTGTGGTAATCTTCCCCCGTAGCCAGTATGTGTTCTTAGGTCTTGAACATCATTCTTTTTTTTCTGTTGAAAGGATCAAGAGATGTTTTCTCTGGTTGATTGTGTTTCTCACAGGGGCCTTGGACTGTACAACAGCAGATTCTGTCACAAAAAAATTATTTGTATTAGTGCTGTTTGGTAAAAATGTTATCGCCTTTTTTGAAAGTGCCAGCTCAAATGTAGTTGTGGCTAGTGATGTGGCAGGTTTTTTTAATTGATTGTTTTTGTTGTTTTATTTGGGTATAATACTTTTCCTGTAAATATGTTAAGGCCTCTGAGTGATGTAGAAGGTATTTGGATTTTGTCTTGGATTTTTGTCACAGATTGAATGCCTTATTAAATAAAGCTGCTGGTTTAAACAGGTGTGTCATCTTGAAGGCAAAAATGAGATAGAACGAGATTCTTATAATTTCTAGTCGTGTAGTCATTAACGTTTTTACCTAAAATTAACCATGAAACGTTAATGACGGGCTGTATTATTAATGAATACTCTAAACCCATAAGGTTAATGGCCGCGTTACGTTAGGGGAGCGCTAGTGAGCGACTTCGTTGGTGCAGTCTAAGGTTTTTCTACAAGACCCAGAAATCCGTCGTACCCAACCAAAATTAATACTGTAATTTCTATCACCTCGAAAAGGTCATTGGTTGTTGCTCCTTGCGAGCCATAGCTATGTCGCTCTTGGCCAAGGTACCAAGTAAATTGAGCATGTAGAAATGTGGAAGAAGAGTAATAATTAGACGTGGACGTCAAGTTATTAAATAGGAAAATTTTCTCACGCCCCGTGTTAGCGGCAATTACCCACATTTCATCTTAAGCGGACAATTGTTATTGTTTAAAAAATAATTTTATAAGTAAGTAGAATCATAGTATAAGCCTAAAACTGCATTCCAAGAAATCATGTAGGCAAATGAAAATGTTAATTCATTTATAAATCGCATAGGCGTTTGCTAATAAATGCAGCCCACGATGCGATTAATAAATGATCCTTTTAGAAGTAACATTCTTCATTTGCCCACATTATTATTATTATTATTATTATTATTATTATTATTATTATTATTATTATTTTCATGACGCGACCCACCGCGTAGTACGGAATTATTGATGACGTCCCGTGTGGTAGCTGCACTTGCAGCAGGCTCCCAGTGCACAGCGGCGGCGGGCGGCTGCGGACGGGTGCCGACCCCACCGCGGAGACGAGCATCAGGAGAGATGCTCCCTTCACCTCCATTCCGCAAGAAACAAATGATCACCACCAGGCAGCTCCGATGAAGCCCCCATTGACAAAACCAAGCAGGGCCGAAGGGCGGAAAGAAGAGAGAGAGAATGTACTGGCGCATCGGGGTCGCTTGGACCCGATCGTGTGTAGTTGATTTTGGCCGCAACAAGAGCCTCTCCTTCGGCTTGTGTAGCTCGGATGAACAGCTCTCGCTTTATGGGTACATCATTGCGTACCCACTGCAGGACTTCGGTGGGATCATGTCAGCGCTGGGGTCGGACTCATGGTGGCGGAAATCGCTCTACATTACCGGGGGCGCGCTGCTCGCCGCCGCTGCCTATTTACTACACGAGTTGCTCGTTATCAGGTAACTACTGTTTGTTTTCTATATGTCGTTGATTAGATGTCGTATTTACGAATGTATCTTTACTTCGGAGGCACTAAAACGGTGCTTTGTGTATGTTCGGATGTGTTTGTCAGTCTGCGTGGGCAGTCCCTGTTGTCCCCAGCAGGCTGTTTATGTTGCATTTCTACGTAGGCTAGATGTAGGCCTATCATAGGACAGGGATGGGCTGGGTAGGAGCATCGCCACAATATCTCAGTATCTCCTGAGTAAGAGAAACATGGGCTAACACAGTACGCAATGTGCTGAAATAATGACTCACTAAAGCGTAAAGCGTTGGTAAGCGACTGATGATTCCTTTAGAGATTCGTGAGAATGCTGTGAGAGAAATGCGCATTCAAATAGCCTACACAATAAGAGTTGCGCCCCGCAAACAGCATAGCTTGATACATGTTCTCTCAAGGACAACAGTTCCAGTGGCATTGCCGTGTTTTATCCCAGAGGAAAATGTCTCCTGTGATTGCACATGGAAATTGCTGCTGTTGTGTTAGAATGACCTTTCTTGACCTTTTTGGTGGTGTTTTTAAAACGCGGAGTAATAACAGAGTCGCAAAGATTGCTCTTAGCATTTTAAATTTGAAATTTCCTGCTCTTCACAAAATTATCTCGGCATACAGACAGCTTTAATAGACCTCGGCCACTAGGCCCAGAAAAGAACATTCAGCTTGCATGAAAACAGTACAACAATCGACAACACTGGCGATTGCACAGTTCAGAACTCATGTCATGATTCACAATATTAGACATATTCATAGTAGCGAGGTGTCAATGGGTATAATATCCTTAGTGAGTAATATTTCAAGGGCACGTTTCAGGACCGCTTACAACTGGACAGCGACAGATATCTAGATAACAACATTTTAGGGACTGCTTAGTTTTAAATAGCCGCGTTAGGTTGGTTTTTTTTTTTTTGCTAATTACCGAGTGGGTATTCTGTTTTGTACCATGTATCCCTGTGACTTAGAATTACACTCAGTAGGTCTGTTACCATTTTGTTTAAAGTAGAAGTAATGGATTGGGAGTGTCTGTATGGTATAATACTTTTTAGTGGAAGTACTGAACCTGGACAAGTTTTTCTGTTTCAAGCATGATAATAGAGATGTGGTCTGATGCTCCTTAATCAGCACCAAGGTAGTAACTCCCAGCCACCTGGTCAAGCACACAGGGTCAGTTTGTACCTATTGACACTTTGTACCTATTGCATTCCTCATCCACTCTAATAAGAACACCTCCTGAGTCTTTAGCCATACACAGTTTAATTTAGTCATTCTCCAACCCTTCAGCCTTTATCAAACCTCATCACTGGGTGGCAGACCAGTCTCAACCCAGCAGTAACACTCACACTTCTGCAACACTACCGTGCCTGATAAGCTCCTGCCATCACAGCACCACTGCAGTGCCACTAGGTTGATAATGTGACTGCTGTGTTGATAGTGGTCCGCCACCAAAGTTTCTAATCAAAAGGGAAGTAAGTGTTTGTCCTTACTGGTTTTTCATCATATCTGTTTTTGATGCTGCTGGCCATGATCATTTGGTGTATAGAAGTTCCAAAACTGTCTCCTTTGACACCTCCCCCACGTCTGGACTACATGTGTTCTTACCCTCTGTAACATGATGGCAGGTAGGCTGGATGTACATGCAGAAGAATATGTATTTAATAAAGGAAACTAACAGAAAGGAAACAATATCACTAATATCAAATAAAGTAACATGGAGACAACATTGAGATATTGGGGATTGCAAACATAGACAGAACTAACAAGCACAAAGCTAAACATAAGAAATAACCAAACGACGGAACAACGACAAACACAGGGCTAGGCACTAGATGAAGGTTTTACAGAGAAATAAAAAGGAATAGTGAAAGATCAAACTATGACATGCAAACACAATAATTGAAAACCATGATGGGAAACACAGGGATTAAATACACAGATCAAACGAGTAATTACACAAGACACAGCTGAAAATTATCATTGAAGGCAGGGAGGCAAAGTACAGGGGCGTGGCAGACAAAAGGAAAACCATGGAAACCAAAAACGGAACTAAGCACATGACAACAAGACAGAGGTGCAGGGCAGAGCCATATGTGACACCTACATGTCCGTTGTGTTTTGCAGAAAAGAACAGGAACTGGATTCCAAGGATGCCATCATCCTCCATCAGTTCTCCCGGCCCAAGAGTGGTGTTCCCAGCCTGTCCCCTTTCTGCTTGAAGATGGAGACCTACCTGCGCATGGTGGACCTGCCGTACCAGGTGCTCACTTGCTTGGGAGACACACAAACAGCCAGAGATGGCAGTTGGGGTGTAAACAAGAAATGCAGAAGCTACAACAACAATCTTTATATAACACTTTTCATGATAAGATGTGTCACAAAGTACTTAAAGAAAAAAAACATCAAATTGAAAAAGGCAGTATCAGACTAAATGAGCTATAGATATGTTTATTCTGAGAAAGAACATCACACACTCATAGTGACCATAAATATTTACGATTGAGAAAGACTGGCAATAAGTAAGCAGTAAAATGCCTGACAAGGAAGGGTAACAGACTGTAAGAATATACAGTTAAGACAAATAAACATTGAAAGGTAAATTCGAACATCTAGGCTAAATGCAAATTAGCAAATTCGAGAATAAGTCTGAGTACGAGGGTTTATGTTTACTTTTAAAACAAGACAATTGTGGGAGCTCTTAGGTCATCAGGCATTGTGTTGCACAAAATGGAAACGTAATGACCAAAAGTAGTTTTCCATTTGGAAAGGAGTAAAAGACCATTGGCTGTTGACCTGAGAACTTCATTCAGTTTGTAAAACTGTGAGGAATTCTGAAATGCACTCAAGGCAGCTGCCCCTAAAAGCTTTGTAAACAAGTATAATATGGTCACATGACTCTGCATGTTGGAAAATCACTTATGTGGAATATCCTCTTCGTGAGGATTAGTCTTTGCATTGCCATCTGCTTGTAATCTTACACCTACCTCATTGTCTTTTCCGTTTCGCATTGCCCGATCAGAACTACTTCGACGGGAAGCTGTCTCCGCAGGGGAAGATGCCATGGATTGAGTATAACCAGGAGCAGGTGTACGGCTCGGAGTTCATCATCGACTTCCTAGAGGAGAGGCTGGGCGCGAACCTGAATGGTGGGCTGAGCGCGCAGGAGAGGGCCGTGTCCCGCGCCATCACCAAAATGGTGGAGGAGCACTTCTACTGGTGAGGCGTGCTGCTCCTCTTTGCTCCACCCTCGGCACGGGCTTGGTTGGTGATTATTGGTTCCACCTTGTTGAAATGTCCTATGGACTGCATGTAGCAGATTTAATATAAAAAATTACCAGCTCATGTAGCTATATGAGTCAGATCTTTGCCTATATCTTTAACTACATCTTCATCCGCATCATCACGGAATCCCCAGTGCTGTGTTTGTATGATACTTTTTAAGGAAGAAAGTCTAGTTGTAATTTTACAGTTAAAAATGAATCTTGACCATTTACACTAATAATAATAATATATGTAAATGCATAATAATTGTTACATAATTAGAGTAATGATACATCTAAGCTGAAAAATGCTAAACCTGAAGTAATGGTGTGCTCGAGAGGATGAAGGAAGGGGCTGCTCAGTCCATTTCCATGGAGAACAGATGTATCTGTGGAAGAGACAGTGACAGTTGCCAGCCAGTCACTATGCTGCAGGATGTGATGTCAGGCTGTTTTTATCCATCAAGCTCTGCCAGAGACCTTAGCTGGATTAGCTGAATCAGATGTGTGCACATTTGTACATCCACTTGTGTGTGTTTGTGTGTGTTTGTGTGTGTGTGTGGTTGTGTGTGTGTGTGTGTGTATCTGTGGGTGTCTAAATGTTCTGTGTTCTCTGCAGTTCTCAAGGACGCAGGCTGGTAGGCAGACACCTAGTTCCATAATGAATCACCTCACTTCTGTCTTCTCGAGCATACCTACAGATCCCTAAATTCATTTAATTTAACAAACCAGCCGCAGGTCTTCTGCATTACATCTTGCTAATGAGAAATCTTGCCTATTAGTTTTCTTTCTCATTCTTAGCCAACACTAGACCACAGAGGAGGGGCAACACAGCATATCTGTGATTGTTTAAGGAACTCTGGCGCTGTGGCCTGTGTATCTGTTATCTAGACGTTCTGAAGGACCAGCAACAGACCTGAAGGACTGATTGATGTTTGTACCTCTCATATACTCCGCATTAATCCCGACGTTTACTGTGCATTGGAAGAAATCGGTTTGCAGAATTAATATTCACCACCATGTGCTTTTTTTCTGTGTTTTCCCTCTGACAGGGTTGTACTGTAATGGTGTCCTTAGACTCAGTCCTAGAGCTCTAGCTTAAGAAATTATTCAATGGAGACAGCTAAGCACTACTCCACGTTACTGTGGGCAGAGCATCTACTAACAGCTGTAAATGTTAATGTAGGCGATACCATTGGTTGGTTTTGAGAATTATGGTTATGGTGTAGTGACCTTGCTCTAAAGTTGAGTCTTACAGACTGAAAATTTTGAATATATTACCAGTGCATGCTGATTGACTTTGTTATATTGTGAGTATGTACAGTATGTGCATTTTAGATAAAAGGTTTGTGCGTATTATGTTGCAGTGTGTGCAACATGTGTTGGGTGGCTGTTTTAAAGAAAAACATGGACGTCTCTCCGAACTTGATGAAAAAATGGAAAACCTTTAGTACAATAAAGTACTGTGGATCCAGCAGAGCTAGTCTGAATCCCAGTAGTTAAAAACCACACTATATTAAGAATTTAAATATACCGCCACCCCCTAAACTCATCCTGCGAAGGATATGAGGTCATTTTCATGTGATCATTGTTATTACAATTCCTATGAAACTATCACTCAGAATGCATGTCTAGGCCTCCTCCTTTGTCTGTGATGGTTGTTGGTCAGTATTAGAAACCCCTTCATATTGGTTTAAATTGCAGCCATTTGCTAAAATCAAAAATTAATTTTATTTCTCATTAATGTACACTCCATCTTGAAACAAAAAAAAAACTAGAAATGTAGAAATTTTTGCAAATTTATCATAAATGAAAACGGCCTGGTCTGAGGTCCAGAGCACTCTGGAAGAGCTTTTCATTCAGGATATCTCTGTACTTGGCCGCATTCATCTTTCCTTCAAATGCAACCAGTTGTCCTGTCTCTGCAGCTGAAAAACACCCCCATAGCACAATGCTGCTACCACATTTCACCGTTGGGATTGTATTGGGCAGGTGATGAGCAGTGCCTGGTTTTCTTCACACACAGCTAATGCCAAAAAGTTCAATCTTTGTCTCATCAGACCAAAGAATCTTATTTCTTATAGTCTGGTAGTCCTTCATATGTTTTTGGCAAACTCTCTTCAGCCTTTCATATGTCTTGCACTGAGGAGAGGCTTCCGACAGGTCACTCTGCCAATAAAGCCCCGACTGGTGGAGGACTGCTGTGATAATTGACTTTGTGGAACCTCCTCCCATCTCCCTATTGCATCTCTGGAGCTCAGCCACAGTGATCTTTAGGTTCTTCGTTACCTCTCTCACCAAGGCTCTTCTTCTATGATTACTCAGTTTGGCTGGACGGCTAGGACTAGGGAGAGTTCTGGTCGTCCCAAACTTTTTCTGTTTAAGGATTATGGAGGCCACTGTGCTCTTATTTATAATAATACAGAAATTATTTTGTAACCTTGGCCAGATCTGTGCCTGCTACAATTTTGTCTCTGAGCTCCTAGAGCAGTTACTTTGACCTCATGATTCTCATTTGTTCTGACATACACTGTGAGATGTGAGGTCTTATATAGATAGATGTGTGCCTTTCCTTATCAAGTCCAATCAGTTTTAATTAAACATAGCTGGACTCCAATGAAGGAGTAGAACCATCTCTAGGATGGAAGAAATGGACAGCATGTGAGGTAAGTATGAGTGTCACAGCAAAGGGTCTTATGACCATGTGATATTTCAGGTTTTTTTTTAAAGAAATTTGCAAAAATGCCCACATTTCTGTTTGAAGATAGGGGTACTGAGTGCACACTAATGGCTGCAATAAAACAAAGAGTGAAAAATTTAAAGAGGCCTGAATACTTTCCGTACCCACTGTAAAAAATGTAGCATAGTGCGTTGTCTCTATGAAACTCGGTGCATTGTCTCTATGAAACAAGTGAATGTTCTCGGTGTGTGTGCACGTGTGTGTGTGCGTGCACTGGTGTGTGTGTGTGTGTTTGTAGGACGATAGCCTATTGTCAGTGGGTGGAGAACCTGGAGGAGACCAAGAGGATGCTGGCGGTGAGCGGACCACTGAGTGACCTGCTCCGGTGGATCCTGAGTCACGTGACCAGAGGACTGGTGAAGAGGGAGATGTACGGCCACGGCATCGGCCGCTTCACCAGGGAGCAGGTGTACGCGCTCATGGAGAAGGACATGCGCACCCTCGCCACTCTGCTTGGTCAGCACACACAGCGGCGGAGCAGGGATTATGTGTGCATGTGTGTGTGCGTGTGTGCATGTGTGTGTGCGTGTGTGTGTGTGTGAGTGTGGTTTTGTGTGAGTAGAAATGAGATGATGTTGAAATGTTGGTAACAAGAATATTTAAGATAGATCATATTAGGATTGTATTTACTTAGATTATGAAATAATTAATCATTTATAGATGTATATTTCCATTATTCAATGTAATAGCGTTCTGGTCTTTCAAAAAAAAAAAACCCCAAAAACTACAGTAATATCACTACAGCAAATCAGTGCTGACACCTTTTGGTGAAAACAAGGTACTGCACTTGTAATTCGGTCCCAATGTAGGTAAAAGTTGTCCATACACGGGACAAAAAGATGCACTTTTGTATGCGTAATACAAAAGTTTTAAAATTTTTAAATGTCACTGTCCCGTTACACTCGTATAGGAGATAAGAAGTACATCATGGGCCCCAGGGTGTCCACGGTGGACGCTGCAGTGTTTGGCCATCTTGCCCAAGCCATGTGGACATTGCCCGGCACCCGTCCGGAGCAGCTCATCAAAGGTGAGACCACTGAACTTTCAGCCGTACTCCAAGTTTTGCATGTGGCTTTTGTTGTCGGTTGTTTATAAATGGCAATACAATGTGTGTGCACGACTGACCAAAAGTCACTTTGAGTACATAAGAGGTGGCTACTTTGTTGAAAACAGTAGGACATTTTCAGGTTTACCATAGAATGTTAACCTATGATAGCTTTGTATACAGTATTTTGAAATATAGCTAGTAAATATTACATTATAATGGTGAATGTGACCTAAACTGACAAACTTGAACTTCAGTATTTCTTGTGGTTAGCTACAATTGGTAATTTGACATTTTATGCAGGCGAGTTCATCAACCTAGCCATGTACTGTGAGCGCATCCGGAGGAAATTTTGGCCTGAGTGGTTTGTGGATGTCGATGATTTTTACTACGATGGCTCCAGTGAGGAGGCGGACTCTCCGTCACAGTTACCTGACCTGGGCCTGTACACACACAGCGACAGTTTCCATGACGAGGCCAACTCCCTCTCGCGCTCTGCCACCTCACACTCTCTGGACAGTGACCGTACCGGACACTCCCTCTTCGACTCCGACATGGACGCAGAGCACTCAGAGGCAGAACTGAAGTGTTGATAGCCCCACCCCTCCAACGGAGCCTTGACCAGTCCTCGCCTCCTTCCTGCAACTCTCCTGCAAGTCAGAAGGGGAGGGGTTTAGCAGAAATATACCTTTGTGAGGAGGGCGGGGCTTTTCCAACATGCCAGGTGTACAAGAGAGATAGGATGATTAGACTGAACAATGACAGTGGGAAACCTGGAGAATCTCTATTATCCAGTACATGCAGGAGAACTCTGGGCAGCAGAAAGGTAACCACATAGGACAGCTTGAGCGAGTAAGTGATACATCAGAGCAGCTCTTGTGACATGAGGGAAAGAGAGAAAACTGGAATGGTAAGATCACAGAAGGGGAGGAAGACAGGAGAAGGGAGGGAATGACGTCCCAGCTGATCCGCCCCCCTCCCGGTCATGGAAGAGCCGTGCTGATGTGCAGGTTTGCTGTCGCTCTGTGTTTTAGATGCATCCACCCACTATGACCACATTCTTCTTCACACCTGTCCTAAGATTCATTCCCTGCACGAACGTCAGTATGAGTGTGAATATTTTAGGGACTTTAAGGAGAGCTGTCGGTAAGTTTTCTGATGATTATATCCTTGCAGTTGCCTATCCTTGTGCTGCTTGGGCGGCATAGTCAACCGGCCATTCCTCAAAGACTCTGCTACATAAAAGCTGGTTTTGCTCTTCACAGATTGCCCTGTCTTGTACCGGGCACCTGTCTGTCTGTCTTAGATCAGACTTTGACCTTATTAACACATGTGATCCTGAAACAGCCCCACAACCTGATATTAAAAGCAAACAAACATAAAAGCACTGTTCCCCTTTCAATTCCTCAATGACTGGATCTTTTCCTTAGCATTTGTGCACAAACTGTGCCCTGTTTCATTCTGACACAGCAGTCCAAACATTGCAGTGATTATGCGAAGAAGAAAGAAGCGTCTTGCGTTATAATGTAATGACGTCTGTAGCCTATGTTTGCTGTTTTCCTACCTAACACACACGTAGCCATTATGGGACTTGCACTGGCTTCTCCTAAGACTTTAGTTGTGCTAGACCTCCCCAAATCAACCCTCAGCTGCTGCACGAAGACCTAAATGCACAGTGCAGGCCTTTCTTTGACGTGTTTGTCCGTGTGATCCATCCACTTTGTATGTTGTTGTCACTGCATGCCTGGACTTGTGCACAAACGCTCAAATCTAAAGCATGGGGACCATGAGAGACGTGTTTTCCCCATGATGTGTATCCAGTTGGCGTGATCATGGGTTTCAGTATGGATGTGGCTATATGCTGCAGCAGCAAGTTTGATGATCTGACCTGTTGGTGATCTGTGTAAAGTTTTTCTTTCATATATAGTAGTTTGATTTATTAAAAAACATCAATATCTATATGTGAAATATAGATCACATTTGGCCTATCTCTTTGTACTGCTGTACATCAGCCTTGGGTTTTGAGAAGGGAAACGTTCCTTCCAGGAATCTGTGCCAGGAACTGCACCAATAAGGAATTGCATATGCAAATGCAAAGAATGGTGTGTGTCTGTGTGTGTGCATGCTTGTTTATGTGAATTTTCAAGACAAATATGTTCTGGCTACATAGGAAAATAAGAGAAAAATACCTAAATTGTCAGGACCAATTTAGTCACCAATTTAAGTCAAAACGTTCCAAAGCCTTTCATTTTCTATTCAAAGTGCAAAACAAATCCTTAATTTTAGTTTGTTAGATTCTGGACAAGACTAATAAATATATTTTTAAAGCATATATTTACATATGTCTAAAGAATACCCATTCAATATGCTTAAAGTCATGTCCTGAAAATTCACAGAAAATGCATCTGTCTGTCTGGTGCATCAATGAGTCATAGTCTTGTAAAAATACACTCAGTGGAAAGATGTCTGAGGCAGGTGTCAGATGGGTGGCGTACACACACAGGGCCATGCTCACAGTCCCCGCTCACACTCTGCTGCATTTAGCCAAACAGCGACTACAGCTTACTCACAGGTCTGACATGGCAGTTCAGCTACAATATTCACATTTAGTAGATCTGTATGTTTGAGGTGCTGATGATTAAACTGGCATTCTGCATAAGGCATTAAAGGTTTACTCTGTTAAACAGTTGACAGTCTCTGAGCTCAACAGGGACTGTGTTTACAGGAACCCATGTGGCCAGCCGTACAAATACACACTATTTTTTCTATGTATTATAGGTTTTTTTTCAGTGGTTCATTCTTTTTTCTGTCTTCATTTTATTTATCTCCCACTCATAGTTACACCTCACATAATCTCTCTCTTGCTCTCTCTCAGTTTTTTTCTCCATACCCCCAGGTCTCTCTCTCGCTCTTTTCTCTCTCTCTCTCTCTCTCTCTCTCTCTCTCTCTCTCTCTGTTTATGACTCACTCTCAAATGGCATGAGCAGACCACTGCATACAAAGGTCTTTACCAGAGGACTTCTTTGGGAAACACTGAATATGGTCTTACCAGCCCAACAGACCTGTGCCTGATATGGCAAAAACAAATGATTGTTTCTGACATATAAATATGAATGTTGAATTTGGCTGTATTGTTTATTCAAACCATACAATATTTATTTTTTAAATATCATTTATATTAATTAATCAGTATATATTTTTGCACACAGGGGATAGTTACAGTTGATTTAAGCAGGGTTATAACTCATTTTATTTGGTCAGAAGAGTGTGATTGTCCTGTTCAAACTGCTTTGGGCAATGTGTCTAAAAACAAAGACCATAAGCACTGCAAATATATCTTAAAATTCCAGATGAATCAAATAAACCCTTCTAGAATTAGAAGATTCTGAGTAATGTAAGCATTATTCATTTTCAATTAAACTGTGTAACAAGTATGTTTTAAAAAATAAATGCACAAAATCATGTATGTCTATTTGAGTTTATCAAGACTTAAAAAATAAGTCAAGCTTGATGTGCAACAGATCAATTAAAACCTAAATCTAATAGCAGAGGGAACTGGTCCTTAGTGGAAAGGTTCCATACATCCTTTCTTAACATTCATATTCCAGAATTGCACCTAACTTCTGTCACACATTAAGTGAATCCAGTTTGAGGGGTGTGTATCATACTCAATTGTTTCGCCATCAGGAAAAAAAATGCTATGTTGACATATGTGGTTTTTTTAAAGTGGCGTGGAACTCTGAACTCAAAAACGTAAAACTTTTATTACACCAAACGACCTACTGTGGTGACAGGAGAAACAGATAAGCAGAAAGTTCATATCAGCTTCATCCTCACAGCTGTGTGTTATATGTATGGGATGTAGCAGATCCTACAGTTTGCAGATTTAGTGTTTGTGTGTGTGTGTGTGTGTGTGTGTGTGTGTGTGTGTGTGTGTGTGTGTGTGTGTGTGTGTGTGTGTGTGTGTGATGGCTGTTGTGTGGACTTACAGGATATCATGTACACTTTTGTGTGGGGGATCATGTACACTATGTTAACCAGTGTAAAAATACTATGAGGTTCTTCCTTTGAATGTATAGTAACTAGAGATGAAAGGTTGTATGAAAAAAAGTGCTCAAAAATATTTAAATAAAAACAACGGTTCTAATTTCACTTGACAGGGCTGTGGTAGTGATTCATTTTGCTGTTGTAGCATGTTGCCCACGTCTCAATGTCATTGTCAGTCATTCAGTGTTCCGTGGAACACCTTGTGGATGAATTCTAAATGGAATTTGAGATTAAAATCAGATAATTTCACAGGCAAGAAGTACAGACAGACTGTGTTCCAGGGATTGTGTCATAATAGGCACAAAGTGTGAGACTTTAGAAGATCAAAATGCATGTAGGTTCTTAAGGCATCTCATGTTAGCCTCTACAGGCACAGCACATGTTGTAATGTTATTAACTATATTAACCTTGGTGGTTTTCCCTTTAGGTAACACTCTAGAAATATGTAATTTACACATTTTTCAAAACAGTATTTTTACACTCGAACAGCTAGCGCAGTTTCTACGTCCAGACTTCAGACGCAATGCTCGCATTAAAACCACTAGGTGGCGCTTATGTCTTGCCTTTGCTTAGTTCATAGGCTCTACGCATGAAGGCTGTTAATGACGAATTAGTGCGTGTCAGTGTATCCCTACCGACAGTTTGATTTGTTGTGTATAATATTAAAATCAAACGTTAAACTAACAAACAAAAAAATAAACGAATAACAGCAGACTGGCACAGATATGTTCATCCTTTATGTTTAGGTAAGTGCAGCATTTTACATTATTGTTTGTTTTGTTCGAAGAAATTTAATCCAAGACACGTTTAGTGGTATTTCTGGCATTCTCTGGCCTGAAGGGTAAATAAGAAGAGTAAAGAAAAGTAAGTTCTGTTTCTGATATTTCGGGCTATTTTTGTGTTTATCAGAGAATATACTCACTAATCTATGAAGCAGGTTCTAGTAACGTTAACATGAAATATGTGGCTGAATTCCACACTGACACACTTGCTAGCTGGCATGTTTCAGATTTAAACTAGCTAGACTACCTTTTTAAACTAAAGTGATACATTCCTACTGAATTTGGAAAAATCATGACATGACATTTTTAAAATATATTATTTTAAATATTTGTGATTTTTAGCTGCTATTTTTATAGCCCCACCTCTTCCTTTTCGTAGTGCATGCCGGTTTTTCAAATAGTATGACAAGTGTCCTCTTCAAAGCACTACATTTTGGGATATTTTAGTATGGCATCCGGGTTCTTTTAAGTATGCTAGCTATATAGGTTATGTATGCAAGGATGTGAGTATACGAATTGCACAGTCATACTAAAAATGTGTACGAAGTACAGTACGAAGGTGTACGATTTCAGACATAGCCAGTCTATAAAATCAAACAATCAGGCACTACCCCTTCGATAACGGCCTAATGTCTATACAAATATACTGCAGCCTAGGAGATTATTACGTTTATATAGGTTATTGTCAGTGTTCTTTTGTTTGAAACGTCTAATAGATAGACTTACTAAATAATATATTTTTTGTTTGTTTCAATGTTCTTTTTATTAATGACTGCCATGTTACAAGCATTATTTTAGTATTATGAGAGACGCTATTATGTCTTAAAATTCGGGCCAGTTTGTGTCAGTTAGCTAATTTAACCGAATCTGCATTATATATGTGCAGTTACGCCAGCTTTTTGTGTTTACACTGTGTGGCCTGGCAGTTTTCAGTTAAAATAATCTTGACTTATTTCTGAATCTAAAAGCAAAATTACAGAAACCTAACTTATATGTTAAGACTAATGTAATAAATATTGGTGTAAACTGCATTTAAGTAAAAAATGTGCAAATTCTTCATCACTGAACATTCTTCATAACAGATATAGATTCATGAAATCGTTATAGTCTAGAATAAAAAAACAAACAAACAAGCAAACAAACAAAAAATCCCAGTGGTAATGACCGTTTGTAGGTAGACCTGAACACGCATAAACACACAATTGATCTTACAGCTTCCATCAGATTTTTCAAGAGTAGGCTATATTTTGTTTATAAAAGTATTAAACAGGCCAGGCAAGCGAGCCTAACCAAGTGTATCCTCCTTAAAGTAGCAACGACACGTATGTAAGATCTTGTTTTGTGAAAATCAGTCTGACTCTTTATCACGTAACTCTTATTTCGGGCTTGAGCAAGGTGTTTGCAAACGATAGGCACTGATGATGTAGCCTTCAGACTGAATTACATTTAGCATATAGGCTCTTTGAACGCATAAATGTACACATTTGAATCCCTACATTTAACAGAGTAAAATCCCAGAGCTGAATGAGTTTTACTGCGTTTATCCGCGTCCAGATTACACGATGCAAAGAGAACAATTATTGTATTCAGCGATGGTGGTTTTACTGCGTACTTCAACAAGGATTATGCTACAATGAATGAATAATAAACAAAAATATACTGATATTATTTGATACGGCAGCCTATGATGTAAAAGTAAGTGGTCCTTTAATGACAAAAGATATTAAAAATTGTGCAAGTTTTCCGTCAAGTATTTTCAAAATCAGAAACATTTCTCGTCTCAGCAGGCTAGCTACATCGAAGTTGTGCTTTGGCAACGCCAAGATAAGTAGACAAGACAAACAATATCCACAAAACCGTACAAAAGATACATCCCAAGTAGCTTATAAGAACCTTGTTCTTACTGTATCAAATAATCGTTTTGGTGATCAAATGTAGACTATCCACTGACCACAGAGCTGGTGCCGGATATGTCCTCCTTCAAATAAAAGGCAAGCAGGTTACTTTTGTTGACAAAAATGGTCGAATCAACAATTTGTTTTTTTTAACAAGAGATAATTACAAAATACAAACAAGCACGTACAGATTTACATTAGGGTGAGGCTGCCTACATGATGCTTAGAGATTATTCAAATCTATTGCTGTAGGCAGTAAAACACTATTATTATTATTGTTATTATATTATTATTATTATTATTATAAAATAATAATTTTTCAAATACGTTTTTTAACAAAACAATAACATCTGAAGCATAAAATACAGTATATAGCGTTTCCTATAAATTTAAAGATAAATTATATGAATTATATTGTGGTGAAACACCTATGGAAACTGTAACCACTTTGTAACCATATTTAATTTTCAATTGTCATATCCCTTTGACAAGGTCAAGGCCTGTAGGTTTTCAACCAGCAGTTTAAACAGTATTTAATATTGCAGAATGAAATGATATTTAATATTACAGCATTCAGATCTGTATTTCATTCTCTATGGGTTACTCTTCAGACCCATGTTTTGTCGGTGACTAGACAACTAATGCACAGCCGTCACTTGTGAGAACGACTGGCGTAAAAGTCTAATCTTCCTGATAAATAGACTTCATCTTGACAAGGGTTTCTGTTTTGTACAACAGCGGTGCCATTCCGAGCTCTGCAGGAAACTGAACTCCTCTGTCTGCACAGCACTTGACAGCAGCACCTGGCAGCCTTTGTTGTCAAAACTGACCCCGACAGTATATACAGAAGATGTAGGTTGAAAACGTACAGAGCTTTAAATGGCCTTGGCTGAAATATTTAGTCAGAAGTTTAGATTATCAACATTAATAATAATAATAATAATAATAATAATAATAATAATAATAATAATAATAATAATAATAACAGTTATCTCCCTTATAACCTGGGAAAATCTGAATGGCAGACACTGCATCAGTGTGATAACAGTGTTGACATGTTTTGTGGACATGACGGGAAGATGGCGTATTGAACACGACGTCCCTGACGCCTTTTCACAGCTTTCGGTTCCAACTGATATGATGCGCTTTTCACAGATCCTCGGACTTAAACTTTAATCAGGTGTTTTATAAATGACATTATCGCCTTGCACCTGTAAGGTTTCCTTGGAGCGCGAGCATCTTTGCTTCACATAAGCGCATCTTGTCGCTTCCTTGTCTGTATTGTTTGGGTAACAATACGTTTCGCGTCCCTCTGAGGTGTCATGCAGGCTCTCTGAGCAGTTGGTCCGCCTTTACCGGGCCTTTGGCAGGGACAAAGAGATTGCCGTTCAGGTTGCTGCCTGCCTTAACTCCAAATCACGGAACCGGTGTCCGATCTCCGCGGTGCGGCTGGGTGTCACCGTATACATCCTTGGTATCTGGGAGCGGTCCGCACTGAGGCGTCATCCTTTTCTCTTTTTGCCGTCTATTACAAAACCAAACTCGAACTACCTCCTTGTCCAGCTGCAGGCTGTCCGCAAGAGAGTTAATCTCCGACGCTCCGGGTTTCGGGCACTTTAGAAAATGGCTCTCCAAAGCCCCTTTGACGCCCACCTCGATAGACGTCCGCTTTTTCCTCTTCCTTCCCTGGGCAGCTATTTTATCCAGGCTCGTTGGACTACCGGAGGTGGAATCTGCCTCCTCCAGCCACTTGTTCAGCAGTGGCTTCAGTTTACACATATTCTTAAAGCTAAGCTGAAGAGCTTCGAACCTACATATTGTGGTCTGAGAGAAAACGTTGCCGTAAAGCGTTCCCAAAGCCAAACCCACGTCCGCCTGGGTGAAGCCCAGCTTGATCCGACGCTGCTTGAACTGCTTGGCGAACTGCTCCAGGTCGTCCGAAGTCGGCATGTCTTCGTCCGAGTGCTCGTGGTGTCCCTGATGAAGGCTCTGCGGGTGGCCGTGCTCGCTCAGGTGCGGGCTGTGGTCGTCCTCGCGCGCCTCCCCAAGGGAATGATGGTGCATTCCTTCTTCGTCTCCAGGTCCCAGGCTACCATATCCCGGCTGAGAATAGATCAGGCTCTGTCCGTTGGAAGCAGTCATGCTGGGCATATGAGCCGTGGTTGTTGCCCTCCAAGCCCCCGCTTGGTGATGGGTCCCCTCGTGGGGCGCCTGATGGATCAAATGAGTTGATCGCGACTGTTGTTGCAGACTGGGCGAGTGCTGAAGCTCCTCCGTGTCGCCCTGCAGTGCCGGTTTAATGTCCTGTTCGCCCAGCGCGCTGGAGGACCACGGCGACCCCTCTCCGTGCGACAGTGCTGTTAGCCACTGATGCGCATGGCTGAGCGGGTTCCCGCTGCTCTGCAGGGTGGTGTACTCATTCTGCAGTAGGCTTTGCGCGTCACTGTAGGCCGGTGCCTGCTGCATGTTCCCTGGTTCTGAGTGCACGACAGACGCGCTGGACGTGTGAATACTGTAATGGTTTGACGCCGTGGTCGCCATAGTTCCAGGAGGCAGAGTGTTTGGTCGTGTTAAGGGCGCCGCGCGTTTGACAGTTACTTTGTGCCACAGGCGGCTCCCCAGCGCCAAGCCGAGAGGACGCAAAGGCGCGCACCTGAGGTCCGCCTTGCTCTGCTCTCTATTGGTCAGAAATGGTTGACAGATGTGGTTGCCCCTGACAGCCTTGCATTCATTGGTCACAAGAGATTATAGAACCCTGCACACTCTCCTGAACAATACTTGAAGTTTCGTGCTAGGCTGAACACCAACACAGTAAAGCGTGAAGTGACGGAGTGCAAATGCCTTTTGTTTTTAAACATTGTGTGGTCTGCATTATACAGTTGTGGTTGTGCAGTATAAATTGTGTTTTGAATTAGTAAATCATTTCTTAATCTATTTACGATCCGGTAAGTTTCGGTCAAATTAACTCTTAATTTAAGCTGCTGAGTTCAGTTTGATTTTTATTTATTTGTATGTGACAAAAAAACGAACAATTCTGAACAATTAGCCTACTTGATATTGCTATAGTCTGTAAATCTTACATTTAAAGTAGATCCCGTGTTATCTCGTCCTATAAATTATGAACTTGTAAATTGTGAACTAAAATCACACAGAAACAACATCAACAAAACCACAAAACCTGAAGTAGCCTAAATCAGATATTTTTGTAGGCTACTGAAAAAAACAACCAAAACAGGATTATGTGCTCTACCTTTACATAGCTAGTGTAAGAATCCAATAGCAAAACTTGAATAATCTTTTTTTGTTGTTAAAATGACAAAAAAAATATTGTTTTCTGATGTTCAAAACAAAAAAAATGAATATCATCGACAGGGGACACTATATTAATTGCGATAACAATCTTCGTCGTCAGCATTGTTATTAGTTGGTAGTAATATAATAGACTAGTGTTCTTATTTGATCTAAAGCTATTTATATCTTAAATACAACAACAACAACAACAACAACATGTTACTTCTCCCTTGCTGCCCCTCTCTCTGTCCATATTCTGTCTCCTCCGTCCCGTCATCGTGTACACGAAAGGGCATATTTCTCGAGCCTCTGCTCGTTGCTATGGCGAGATGTGAATGAAACAACACCGCCCACGTCACAGCTGCTCGAGCCTCCTCTCTTTTCGCAAAAGGCCCATTTTAACGGCTATGCCGGCGGGACAATGCCTGAAAAGCAGAGGGCATTGCGGGCCGGGCCGCAGGGCCAAGGAGAGGTGAATAGTTGTTCTCTGCGCCTGTCCAAAGTGTGGGCTACCTCCACACCAAGACGGTCTTTTGTCAATACAGAGCGCACAGTGTTTGCACATCCAGTGGTAAGAGGGCCACTGCTTCGATCCTCCTAGTTTAATCCACAGCTTTAAAACATAGAAACTTTCTAATATGATTTCTAACAAACATAAACTAATCGACTTCTTACACATTGAAAAAAACAGCCTACAGGCTGAGCTGTCATGCTTGACCCATCTTATAATAAAGACAAATATATAGATAAGCTAAGTAATGACTACGAGCTGCTCAAATAGCAAGAACATTAGGTAATTGGGATGTAATTGTTATAATTACAAGCCGTCGATGCTTAGACAATCGCGTTAGACGAAACAGAAACACATTACCTTAATAGAGTAATATGTAAACTATGGGTCATTCAATTACATGACTTAATAGCATAAATGACGCGAAGCTCGTTATTAGGTCTAACAGACTAGCTATTGAATTTCTTACGCATATATAAGAGGTTACGTAAGAGGTTACGTTTATTTAGACGACTCTTTTCTGTCTGCTTTTCAGAAGTTAACCTACAAGCTATTGGTGAACAATTTTAGTGTTAAATTAACAGTAATTATATCGACCCCATGCCGCAAAGATTGAATTTCTCATTGGCTAATTGGGTAAAGCAGCCTTCCCACCCCATAATAGCCTAATAGAATGTTTTAAAACATGGCCATGCGCTGATATAAGGAAGTTAATAATTAATGCGTACGCGGAAATTTCGGGGTACCGCTAAAACAAAATTTCACGCGAAATCTCTCTCTCTCTCTCTTTCTCTCTTCCAACCCCACCCACCCCCACACACATACAACAGAAAAAATAGCCTACCTTTGGGAGTTCACTGCAAATGTAGCAAACCATGAGTATTATTCAATCAAACTGTCAAAAGACACAAAAGCAGTAACGAATATTTTTTTATATTGCTTTAGGACTGCCAGAAAATGTCATTACACATTTTGTAGAATGGCATGGCTTATAAAGCTCATTTGAAATCATGAAATCCTGTTGTTTGTCACCAAACATCTTAATTAGAATGAACTGTGGCCTGTTCTTTTGTTTACTCAATCATAATACAGTTTATTATATGTTTTATCGGGGCACAAGCACACATGCAAGAAGTAGCCTATATAACGCATGTGTATGAGAGTATTGTGGGGCTGGAGTTTTCATGTACACTCTCCCTTGCCTGCAGCTGTTTATCACAAAGCCTGTCCGAGGTAAGCCATGTTGTAGATATGAGTGGGGCTGGGTTAGCAGGCCCCACTGTCCCACATTCACATGCAATTAGGCCTCACAAAGGCCTTGTTAAAAGTGTAATCCCGGGACTCCCCTTCCCTTTGATAGTGTTGGCCAGCTGTAGGGGAATGGGCATTATCCTCCTTATAAAAGACCGTCAGCTTAGCTCAGTGCAAAGGGTTCCCACTGAGTACAGCAACACTGGGGTCACTGCTGAAAACTTGCATGCACACCCATACACACACACACACACACACACACACACACACACACACACACACACATACACAAAAGCTTCGTACTAGATTAACACACACCTCATTAGATCAAATACTCTCAGGCCTGCAGTACACAAAGCCGTCTGCAGATGCAGAGCCTGGACTAGACCCCACAGGTTAGAATGTCCCACTCTGGAGCCCCAGTAGTAGTCACTGGTTTTACTAAGTAGTAAACAAATACAAACATTCAGTAACTTAATAAAGGCCAAATCAGATACTAATTTAAATGTTTGACATCCAGATGGCACAGGTGAGATAACTTAACAAATTATTCCATTCAGTTCGGTGTGGACTGAGGCATGTCACTGAAGCCACCCACAGCACGAAGCATCATATCCTCTCCTACTTTACAAGCATGTACACAAACAAACTGAGCATCCCTGAGTTTCTTTCAGTGAACTCATTTTCTAGGTGCTCATACGACATGTTCATCCCTCCTGCCCCTGGAGAATGCTAAACACCGGCATGATGCACTACATGCTGGATTTTTACAACGTTGTAGCATTATGTCATGTGTGTTTACAGACGTGAATTGTAGACAAGAGAGTAAATGGGATGTTCTGCAATACTGAAGCTACACTCATGGTGGGGGAGAGGGGGTTCATGGGTGGAGGCGAGCAGAAGCTCCTTTGACTCCTCTTGGCAGGTTGGAGAAAGACATGGCCCAAACCACCAGACTCCACTGCTCTGCTGCTGTCATGATTCGAACCTCCGTAGTGATGGTGTGCTCAGTCCGACTGCAGCACGTCAGGTGGCCGGCTTCAAACAAACAAACAAACAAACAAACAAACAAACAAACAAATAAACACATATGAATGGAACCTGAGCACTGCGTCAGCTCTCCCTGCAGCTTGACTCCTAAACACCTCAGTCAGTATGGCAGTAGAGCTGTTGGTGCCACGCACGGGATTATGGGGCCGTCACTAAGATAATTTTATGCACGTTATGACAGACAGTAACACTGTCTTGCATGAATGCATCTCTACATCGACAGATTAACCAGGTAATCCTGTGGCCCCAGTGTCTCAGACTTTGTGCAGGACGCTGTAATTAGCCACCTAATTAGGGGAATTATATACGTAACCGGAGCAAATGGCTGAGGGGTTTGAGTGCCTGCAAAGATTATAATACATGACTCTGTAGTCATTAAGGTGTTTGGTACATGTAAAGGATTCCAGCAAGGCAGTAAGAGCATCTCATGCTCTAGTGTATCTGGCTGCCTATATACTCAAACAGTGTAAGAAGTTAGAATCCTCTTGAATAGTTTAATGGCTGGGTGCATTTTACAGCCCAGGAGATGAAGCTATAAAAGGAAATGGCTAAAAATGGATGGATAGTATTTTATTTTCTTATTGTGTAGCCTCCAAGTATGTCAGAAAAGGTATACAATCATAAAGGTGCAAATTCAGCTGGAGAATAAAGATGTGTAGGTTTGCAAGTGCAATCCTGAGGATCGTTTTTTTTGAAAGAGTGAGGTGTAATACCTACTATGTTTAATGCATTAAATGTGAAGGTAGGTAAAAGGTTTATTTTTATCTAATATCTCTTAGAAGACGCATTATGCATTATTCTTAAACTGAAGTCATTTTGCTAAATAAAGCAGCTGACATTTTGCCTTATACTGAAAAGTTCATTTTCTCCTACAAAGAAAACAATGAAATTATCATTGTAATTATCAGTGTAATAAATATGGTTCAGGAATGTTATTGACTGTCGCCGACCTGTTTTTCTAAGACCTTAATCAGAAGAAGAGATAGAATTGTGAATGCAAAATGTACCGCTGGGCTAGAGCCACCGTTGGACATGACTGGGGTGTGTCCAAGATGTTCAGCCTGTGTCCTTCACCGTTGTCATTCCATGCTGGCTGTCTTGTTTGGACATGCAATCACGATTCCAGTCATAACAGCTTAAAGACGAAATGAGAAAGGGCTCAATTCGTTGTGTACAGTCGACATCACCGTTACTGACAAAGCTTCTAGCAGAAGCACTACACTTGGTAAAGCATGTTCTTACCAATGTCACTTCCACTTATACTCATGATGGCAGATGTCTTTTAGGCCTTTTGTAGCCCCTTGGAATATTCACGGCACTGCAGAAGGTTACAGCCATGAAAGTCTAAGACGATCGATATAGATGGGCTCACCCCAGATTAAACCTGAAGTAAATCTGGACAAATCAATCCGGATGGTTACACTACAGGTTAAAGCCGGAGTATATCAGTCCAAATCAATATAAATGGCTGAACCGCGGTTTAAAATGGCAGTATATCTGCCCAGTTCAGTGCTAATGGGTATGCTAGGGCGGCTAAAAGCATGAGCAAAGTGGTGTGTAGCAAAAGCATTGGTTAACACAGTGAATCTCACTCAGGTTCGAGCAGTTAAAGGTGAGATGAGAGAAGCGCCTTCAGACGGTGTCTTTAAACAATCCTGCAGGAGGTGGAAATGCAAACAAGACAAGCGACGGTGCTTACAGTGGATTTACACACACGCCGGTTTAGCTCGGGAGCACATTTGGACACGCATGTGTGTGTCACGATGCTTTGAATGGCTGATCATTCTTCTAACCAATGAGAACAATGATTATTAACTGAAAAAGACATTTCTATTGCCCTGTTGTCTCTGTTTGCCAAATTACACAGATATAAACAGGCAATGCAAGACCAGCTTGACGAGCTCCTATAAACCGAATAAACCAATACGCCAATTCACTTATTTTTCTCCTTCTCTCCCTGGTTCTTTCTGTGCTCGTTCTCTCTTTGTTGTACCGCCTTTGTCTCACACTTTCACCTCTGCCCTCTTTGTTGGGCCAACAAACCTCTGAGTCTCCCGTCCCTGTTTCTCTTAAGATCCACTCAAGCCTCACTAAAGCTTCCACCTCGTTTAGGTCACTTTCCCAAGAGGCCCGCTCCCCCGTCCGAAAGAAGGGGGAAAAAAGAAAAGAAGTGGTTTAAGACAGGACACCATCTGTCCACCATCATAAAGGACTATGGGCACAGGGTGAGTGTGTGTGTGTGTGTTTCTGAGAAAGCGCGATTGCGAAAGCGAGGAAGACAGGGAGCTGCTGCAGCCAGTCGCGGGAGCCGTAGGTAAGAGTGGTGCAGGATGGTGTATGTCAGGCGTCCTATTTATACATGCCCCTTTGTGTACATGTGTGTCTAGCCTTATCTGTGTCTTTGTTTGTTTGTGAGAGAATGAGGGTGTGTGTGTATGTGTGCGCGCGTATGTGAGAGATTAGCGGACCCCCCTCTGGTTTACGATTCCCTACAAAGCTGCACCTTGCAGCTGCGACCCGCTTGACCCCATGCTACCATGGCAACGGTAGGCCCCCAACCTGCCCTCAGTGGCTACTCTGTGTGCCTGAGAAAAGACCAACCAAAACTCAAAGAGCCATTTAGTGGAGCTTCACCACATGGACCTGAAGCAGCACGTCAGAGATGACAGAGTGATCAAAGCTGGTCCACGGCCTGCTTCTGGTCCAGTGGCGTTCAGTCATTTAGTTTAGACTTGTGTAGACTTACTGAGTCTACATGCTACAACTGAAAGTCCTCTCAAGAACATGTAAAGTAGCACATATATTACCAACAACTGGGTAACACACCATATAAAGATTATTATTCACCATATAAAGATTATATATCATCTAAAATTGTTTTCAGCTAGATTGACGGGTTGGGCTTGAGACTATGTTATCACAGAATGCTTGCATTTCTGAAAAGTGCAAATAGCTTAGCTGACTGTTCTTTTACTGCAAGCCATTTCACATTCTATAAAGCAAAATTCCATGATTCCATTCTAGTTTATCAACTTTCTCTTTCAAATCAAACTTTTAAATTGAAAAGTCCTCAACAATATTTTCATTTCCAAAAGAGACAAGCAAAAAATAGAGATTTTCTCTTAAACTCTATAAACGACAAACATAGCAAAGTTCGTTACTGCGGCGGACTTCTGGGACTTTGTTTAGGTGGCCGGACCCTTCCTTTGCATTTGCATTCAACAGAACTGTGCTTGATCATCGCAGGTCCCCCTCTTTGGCACAGGAATACACTAGCTGATGAAACCCCATGAAAGGCGTCATGGAGCCGAACGTGAGCAGAGCCCTGTTGATCTGACAGTTAGTCTCTCCGGCAGAAGGAAGAGGCGCTGCGGCAGTCACCTCACGCTAACAGCAGCTCACGTGCTCTACCAGATGTTCGCTCAGACGGCAGGCCTTGGGAAACACACAGGGTTGTGCTTTCACTGGGCAAGTGAAATCTCCTCACTCTTCTAGAACAACTGGGTGGAAAACCATGTTCCTTTATTTATTTATTCAATAACAAGTTTTTAGTTCTAAATAGATTGACAGAGTAGATATACTAATATTAAAATTTGCCAGATTTAGACTTGTCATAACAAGCCTTGTTTACAGTGCTGCACAGATTTGATAATGGTGATACAGAACATTTCTAGGACATGCAGTATTTTAATTGTTTTGGTTGAGTTTTTGCCTTACCAGCATTCAACTGAGGTAGTGTTGGATTATTTTGAATAGACATTCACAATGTTTTTATGAAAACATAAAATCCCTACTGCAGTCAGTCAACAGTGCAGATGGACTGAGTGGTGTTTTAGGTGTTGAACCTATGGTGTATGCATGTGTAGATTTATTATACATTTCTCTCTCTCTCTCTCTCTCTCCACACACACTCAGACGTGTGTGTATGTGTGTGTGTGTTTACAGAGAGAGAAGGAGAAATAGAAGTGGTTCTTACCTTTTGCTTGGTCCTTTTTCTTGACTTATCCAGTATATGTTTTGATTTTATAAGACCAATGCATTGAAACACCCGAACTTCATGGATAATGCAGTAAGTATAGCTCCAGTGTGTGGTAGCACATAATTACTCATATATTCCACTACTGAGGATATAAAATAAATGGGTTTAATGCAGTCAGCAGTAAATATTAAAAGCAATACTCCAGTGAGAACAGTGAAACTGTGCAAGAGTTTTAGTACCACCCCTCTGGATAAAACAAACATGATTAAGTTTGGTTTGAAAAGCTGTCTAGCATTCCTTTCTTCATCCATTCTCTCTGGGATAAATTACTTCAGTACAGCAGTCATAGAAAGTCTTGTACAACTCTAACAAGAATGAAAAGAATGTTACTACTTTAGGCTGCAAGGGGCTTCTCTGGACTCTTGTTGAGGGATTTTGTTACTGACGTTTTGAGTGTGTTAGCATCTGTGTGCGTGTGTGTGTGTGTGTGTGTGTGTGTGCAGCACCTCCAGTGAGTCACTGGCTACTTAACTTGACTTCTGGAACGTGGTCTTCTGTTTTTTCATTGAATATGTTTGCATATATGTGTTTGCATGTTGAATGAGACTCATTTCAGTCCTTATGTATGTGTGTGTGTTGAGTGTTTTTGTGTGTGTGTTTATGCATATGTTTTTGCATGCAAATGAAGAAAGAGACCAGTTTCTGTTTTGGGGCAGAGCACTCGTCAAGTGTGACCTCCTTAGAGGGACGCATAGACACATAACACTTGATTTGTTTAAATATGTGTGTGTGTGTGTGTGTGTGTGTGTGTGTGTGTGTGTGTGTGTGTGTGTGTGTGTGTGTGTGAGACCATGCATGCATGCGTGTGTGCGTTTTTGTGCCGTGGGCCTTAAGAGAGAAAAAAGAGCCACTCTGCTGTTCCTATTGAACTTGACCTGCAGGCCAGATCAATGTGGCACAGCATGCAAGGGAATGAGGGTGCTCACTTATTACCCTAGAGTGAGGAGGGGGGGGGGGGGGCAGAGGCAGAGAGGGAGACAGAGAAGGAGAGAGATGAGACAGAGAGAAGACATTTTCAGAGGATTTGGCCAAAATTGTGCTCAGAGAAGCAGCAAGTTGGAGAAAAATATGAGTAGAATGATAGAATCTCATTCCGAATCGGTTTAAGATTCTCTGCTATATCTAGACAAAAAGACCAAGGCTTCTTTGGGGCATCGTTTAATTCAAGCTGATTTTGTGACAGCTTCAGTAACTAGCTACTCATTTCCTTTGGATGCTGTTGCATGTTTGGCTGTTATCAAGGATCTTTAACTGAGGATATATTTCAGTTGTGCAAGTCTCTCCTGTCTATGGGTGTTCCAAACAAACAGAAATAGTTTGTAATAGTCAAGTTAAACTCTCCCCAATTCAGCTTTTTAAACTATGACACAATGACAACAACAACAAACCCAGCAGAACAGCCTAATTATGTGGCATGTAGGCCACATAGCTTTTAACTAATTATCACAAGACATGTTAGCAAACTAAGTAGCTTGCCTAAGGATAGAGACTGAACTAGAGGCTGATTTTTTTTTGTCTATTCTTGAACTTAGTGCACTCACACCCTGTGATTGGTCTCTAAATGTTAACTGAATTCTAAAGCACTAGATATGACACTGCTTTTCATACAGAAAAGGTGCCCTCTACCTGTCTCTCAAATGTTCTCTTTCCTCACTTCCGTTTCATGTCCTATGTCATTTTGTTTTGTGTTGTGCATTGCACCTTGCTTTCAGTGGCAATTTTCTGGCTTACTAAAGAAACACAGACAGAACAGACTGCAGATATTATTATTGTTCTCATTATCTTGTTTGTCCAGAATTAAATTTAAAATTAGTTCTTAATTTCATCTTTTTTAAAGCACCTTACATCATGGCACCCACACACCAGAGTATCTGTTTGGCAAGCCCAGATCAGTCCTTTATTGTGGATCATGTACTATGTAGATTTAATTTCACATTATGTATTACCAGTAAATATGCTTACGAAGTATGTACAGTGCTTGAACAGCTTGCCTTGTAATAATGTAGCTGAATGTGTTGCATGCATGTGGCAGAGTGTAGATTTGGGTTTTTAACAAAATTTTATTTACCCCAGGAGGGAAATGAGTAGTATAGTCACTTAGTAAGGAAATAACATCAAGGCAAGACATATGGAGGATCATGCCTCCCTTGGCACTGACTCAGTGTACTTGCGGTGTGACTCTGGGAAATGCTGATGAAGGAAGGGCGTGGATGCAGACCTTGCCATCACTTGCTGCTTTATGGGACTTTGATTGCTTTCGGGGTCGATTCAGGAATTGAGAATCTGTAGAGGCGGGGCGACGTGCCCGCAGAGAGGAGGAAGGACGTATGGAACAGTGCAGGGTACAGGCGGCGCGGGAACGTGAGACCACCGACACGCACGGGTTGGCGACTAGATGGTCGTGACTGTTCCCAGTCAGCCAGGGAGTCCTTTGGATCACACTTTGGATCTTTGGTGTGTGTGTGTGTGTGTGTGTGTGTGTGTGTGTGTGTGTGTGTGTGTGTGTGTGTGTGTCTGTGTGTGTGTGTGTGTGTGTGTGTGTGTGTGTGTGTGTGTGTGTGTGTGTGAGAGAGAGAATGGGAGTGAGTGAAGAGAAAAGGAGAGAAAAAGAGAAAGACTCTTTTTTCTGTCTCTCTTTCTCATTCCCTCTCTCCTTCGCTGCAGGCAATGAGCACCAGACTGCTGAGGTTTCTCGTGTAAGCCTGTCTATGTCGTGGTGAGGATCTGGGTTGTGCCCCCTATCAGGGATCATTGTTCAGAGTCATGTGACATGGTGACCTCTGACCCAGTCTCAGCAGTCTGGGTGACGAGGGTGATTAATAAGACTGAGGCAGTTGATTGACAGCATCTCATGATGCAGTGCTCTCTCAGGTCAGCTCTTGTAATATTAATATAATAATAACCGTGTGTCACCATTTAACAGTTTAAGGTGATACTTTGAAATTACTTTACCACAAAATAAAAGAAAATGATGTTGAAGGAGGTGTCTTATCAACACAGAAGAATGTCAAGAGCTTATGTGTCAGTAAGTGTTAATTAATAGCCTACATGAATACACACATTTTGTATGAACCTTGTTTAACAATCATACTTGCAAAAAAGATGGAGCAGAAGTGTGAAATGTATCAAAATCTAGTCTGTTTGGAATGTGTTGATAGAAAAGTTGTTAGTGTGTGTGTGAGGGGGACAGACAGAGAGAGAAAGAGAAAGAGATTGGAACTGATATCCTAAAACTCATGTCATGTTGGACATTGCTACCTGCTGGGTAATTTCTGAATTGATTGCTCTTTAGCCAATAGCAATCAAAGTAGCTTTGAGAGGTCAGAAGGGTTTGACTCACAAAATCCTTCATATTCAGTTTCCAATAAGGGAGCACAGAAGAGGTGAGGCACTCGATTTCTTATTCATTTCAACTAGCGACACACACTCACGCACGCACGCACACACACACACACACACACACCAGATCTGCATGTAAAATCACACCTACCATACAATATAGGACTAATGCCCGCCAGACACACTGCCACACACACACAAACACACACACAAGAGTGCACTGTTCCTTTGATTTCAAGGGCAGACCCCATCAAAGACCATGGCTAGAAACCATTATTTCTGTTCCATTAAGGTGACATGAACGTGTATAATATCTGCATCTGTCCTTAATGTGACATGAACATGTGTAATATCTGTATCATTAGCCAGGCCCTGCAGTACCATTGTCTGCAGCTATTTCTAGCCACCACACAAAAGAAGTTTAGAAATAAAACAACAACTCCGTAGTTGGAGCTAAACCTCCGCCAAAGCTAGAGGAAGAAAACCTGCTACAGCTAAGCAACAAGCCAACTGCTCGTCTTAATCCTTAGTCAAAGGCTAACAAAACTCTCATCCTTCCAGCAGAGACTCTCAGAACAACCACGAGTACACAGTTTCTTGCAAACATGACGAATACAACGTTTCTCACAAACATGACAAGTACACCGTTTCACAAAAACATGACGAGTATACCATTTCTCAAAATGACGAGTACACAGTTTCTCACAAACATGACAAGTACACCATTTCTCACAATGACGAGTACACTGTTTCTCACAATGACAAGTACACAGTTTCTCAAAAACATGACGAGTACACCATTTCTCACAATGATGAGTACACAGTTTCTCAAAAACATGACGAGTACACCATTTCTCACAATGACAAGTACACAGTTTCTCACAAACATGACGAGTACACCATTTCTCACAAACAATGATGAGTACATAATTTCTCACAAACATGACAAGTACACCATTTCTCACAAACAATGATGAATACACCGTTTCTCACAAACATGACAAGTACACCATTTCTCACAATGACGAGTACACCATTACTCACAATGACGAGTACACTGTTTCTCACAAACATGACGAGTACACCATTTCTCACAATGACGGGTACACAGTTTCTCACAAACATGACGAGTACACCATTTCTCACAAACAATGAGTACACCATTTCTCACAATGATGAGTACAGTTTCTCACAAACATGATGAGTACACCATTTTTCACAAACATGACGAATATTCCATTTCTCACAAACATGACAAGTACACCATTTCTCACAATGACGAGTACACCATTACTCACAATGACGAGTACATTGTTTCTCACAAACATGACAAGTACACCATTTCTCACAATGACGAGTACACCATTACTCACAATGACGAGTACACTGTTTCTCACAAACATGACGAGTACACCATTTCTCACAAACAATGATGAGTACATAATTTCTCACAAACATGACAAGTACACCATTTCTCACAAAGATGGTGAGTACATTATTTCTCACAATGATGAGTACACCATTTCTCACAAACATGACAAGTACACCATTTCTCACAAACATGATGAGTACACCATTTCTCACAAACATGACGAGTATTCCATTTCTCACAAACATGACAAGTACACCATTTCTCACAAACATGACAAGTACACCATTTCTCACAAACACGATGAGTACACCATTTCTCACTATGACGAGTACAGTTTCTCACAAACATGACGAGTACACCATTTCTCACAATGACGAGTACACAGTTTCTCAAAAACATGATGAGTACACCATTTTTCACAAACATGACGAGTATTCCATTTCTCACAAACATGACAAGTACACCATTTCTCACAATGACGAGTACACCATTACTCACAATGACGAGTACACTGTTTCTCACAAACATGACGAGTACACCATTTCTCACAATGACGAGTACACAGTTTCTCACAAACAATGAGTACACCATTTTTCACAAACATGATGAGAACACCATTTCTCACAATGATGAGTACAGTTTCTCACAAACATGACGAGTACACTGTTTCTCACAAACATGACGAGTACACCATTTCTCACAATGACAAGTAGTTTCTCACAAACATGACAAGTACACAGTTTCTCACAAACACGATGAGTACACCATTTCTCACAATGACGAGTACATGTTTCTCATAAACATGACGAGTACACCGTTTCTCACAAACACGATGAGTACACCATTTCTCACAAACTTGACGAGTACACCGTTTCTCACAAACACGATGAGTACACCGTTTCTCACAAACTCACTCATTTGTATGCACATACAGGCTTCAAGAGGTACACGCTGCTACACACATTAGCGCACACACAAGGTCCACCCACCCACCCACACACACACACACACACATAAACACACACTTACACCTACTTGTAATGCTCTGATGTTTCTGATGAGGGGGAGTACAGAGACTAGAACAGTTGGCAGCAACTCCAGATGCTCTGGGTTTAATCTCTGATGATGGTCACTCTACAACGTCGCCTAGGGAACACCTCAGTATCCGCTACATGTCAATAATGAATAGGCTTCCTAAAAGAGCTCTTACATCTGACTCACCACAGAGATTCTCTCTAATATCTGAATGATATCAGAATGCCAGAAACATTCCATGGATCATTTTGTTCCCTCTTTGAAATGAAACATTTTCTTGCTGTGTTTGAAATGACCCACGTTACAAATATTTGACTTATTTTGTGTGACTGTGCGGACGGAATCGTGGTAATGCCTGTGACCTTGTAATGCAGATTTCATGCAGAGTTCTCCATACTATCTGATCTTCAGATCATTGTGTTATGAAAATGTTGTGCGTATGTAACATGTAGATCAAATGTTCTACAATTAATGTGCAATCCAACCCAGGCAATGCATGCTGCATGCAAAAAAGGTATCCGCCTCCCCAGCCACTTTAGTGCAGACTCCGAGACTTGGAAGCACAAAGCTGATTTTTGAATAAAAAATTTGCTAGCTAAACATCATTTTTTGGCAGGATTATGCAAGACAACTCAAATTTCCCCTCACCCCAAGCCTCAATCCAGTCCTAACACCAACCCTGACCCTAACCCTAACCCTAATCTCATCTCTAACCTTAACCTTAATTTCAACGCTAACCTAGAGTATGTAATGGTAATATTACTCAGATTAAGTCAGAGAGGCCAAAATCTATTAATGGGCTTTGCAGGAGTATACCAAAAATCATTAATAATTCCCCCCCAAAAATAATATATGCCACAGGTCTGTGTACTCTCCCCATTGCTCAATCTTTCAGAGTGCAGTTATCGTCTGTTCATAGCATGTCCACACTTCCCTGCACAGGCTGGCTGGTCATTACAGGATCTAAAGGTGCTCAGTAAAAGATGAGCAGCATGTGTGTTTCCATTTCCCCCTGCCTGTCAGGTGGCGCAGAGCCTCAGGATGCAGGCAGGTGGGTGGGGGAGGAGAGGGGTTCAGGGTGGGGGGATGGGGGTGGTATGGGTGCGAAAGGAGAGGGTGATGAGGGGTGCACTGGAATGCTCAGAGTCACGTTGCCCCTGAACCCCAACTCGTGATGGATTGGCTGCTTTCTCACCGCGACAGAGGAGCAATTGATGGAGAGAGGGGTGGAGAGAGGGAGAGAGAGAGACTGAGAGAAAAGAGGGAAGGTAAAAGATAGGGGGTAGTAAAGAAAAGAAGGTAACGGAAAGAAGAGAGAGAAGGAGAGAGGGAAGAGGGTGAGAGGGGGAGAGAGAGGGAGCAGATGATGATACTCAGTTTGCCAACACGGAGTTTTGTTGCAGGTGTTGGACTGGATCATGAAGCTCATGTGACCAAACAGATCAGCATAGTGCAGCATTCATGCGCAATCGGCCCGTATCCATGCAGTATCCTTGCAGCATTCATTTTGTGTTTGTCAACTCAAAGTCAAGTCCTGTTTGACTTTTCTAGTCAGTTTTGGATAAAAAAAACATCACTGTTATAATCCAACATAGATTATGTCCTTTAAGAACATCTGTACATTTTGCTCATGACCTTATTATCTTTCTGTCCACAAGAACCCTGAGTTCAGGCCAGTGGACTGCTAAAATAAGTGGACTGCTCTGAGGCCAAGCAAGGCCAATGGTAAATGAGGTTAGGAGAAGCGCGCTCCCCGCACTGGCCAGATGACACAAACGCCACTTGTTTATTGGCTGGAGAGCTGCCAAGGCCGGCATCTGTAAAGTAGTGGCAAATCAGGCAGCATTTGCGGCATTGGCTGTAAACTTACCCTTAAGACACCGTGTCCTTTAGCTGGTCATAAAACATATGAGGCGTAATTGCGAGGGAGGGATGGAAATGCAGCCTTCAAACGGGAATGACATGTGACTCCTCGTCTAGATGTGGCAATGAGGGGTAGAATAAAAGGCAAATATTTCATAATGCCTCTGTGCTGCAAACTGGCAATGATGCAAGGCAGTAAACCAGATATACACAGCATGAAATACTCACTTCAAATTGCGCGCGAACACACACACAGACACACAGGCACACACACACACACACACACACACACACACACACACACACACACACACACACATACACAGACAGATCTAAAGTGCAACAGGACCACTAAATATAGTAAATGTGTGAGTTTCTTTCCTGTGTGTGTGTGTGTGTGTGTGTGTGTGTGTGTGTGTGTGTGCGTATGTGTGTGTGTTTGCAGTATTCATCACTGAAGCAGAAGCTGGTTTTTAGCTCCAGGCTCAGGCTTATTGAGAATCCAGTCACATCCCATGCCGGCAGTGCAAGAGACCCCCCCCCCCCCCCCCCCACTACCCCCACCCACCTCCACTACCCCATCCACCCCACCCCCTCTCTAAGGTTTGCTGCAGCTGCTCTGTTTCACTGCCTAACCTCCTCTCCTTCACTCACCTCCTCCCCTCATCATTTTTTCCCTCCCTGGGCTCTCTCGCCCTGTTCTTCTCCCTCAACCTCCCCTCCCCTCCAGACCCCTCCCCTCCCCTCCAGACCCCTCCCCTCCCCTCCTGTCCCCTCCCCTCCCCTCCAGACCCCTCCCCTCCCCTCCAGACCCCTCCACCCGCTTTAAGCGCCACTGATAAACCCTCTTACTGTTCTTCCAGGTCTGTCACCCTCAGCCCTCCCGCTTGCCTCAGCCAGACACTGATCTCTGGCAGCTTGTCAGTCAAACCACTGACACGGGGGAAAGGGAGAGAGAAACAGGGAGTGAGAGAAAGAGGCGAATAGAGACAGAGAGGGAGACAGAGAGAGGGAGAGAGAGAGGGAGAAAGAGAGGGAGAGAGGGTCAGGTTCACTTTGCTTGATTTCTCACCATGCCTCATCCTGCTGTTTGTTGTTACTTCTGTCCTATTCCTCCAGCCTGTGCTAAACCACACCTGTCCCAACCAAACAGATTTGACACCACTGTGATTGACAAGTGTGCTGAGCAGAGTGCTATCAGAGGCAGTGTTCCTGTGTGTGTGTGTGTGTGTGTGAGAGAGAGAGAGAGAGAGAGAGAGTCTGTGTGTGTGTGCATGAGAGAGAGAGAGAGAGAGAGAGAGAGAGAGAGAGAGAGAAGACACTGACAGCTTGAAATGTCATTTTTCATATCTGTTCACTTCAGAGTGTGTGCTCAATCCATATCAATCCTCAACAGCTATTGCACGCGCACACACACACACACACACACACACACACACACACACACACACACACACACACAACATAGAGAGACAGAGACAGAAGGCCAAAGTGAAACTACTTATTGTGTGTTCCTTTGTATTACATTTGATTTGTGTGACACACAGAAAATGAAAAATCTGACATATATGATGTGATAACCGAAGGAACAAGAGAGATTTAAACAAAAAAAAACCCACAATAATCTCAAACCATACATATCCTAGCATGCACATGCTATACCATAGTATCACTTAAGCCTGTAGTGAGTAAAACAGTGAATGCGTATTAATCTCCAGGCTTGTCAATAATAACTGCTCCTGTGTGTGTGCTAGAAAGAAATAATAAAAATGTGTGAGCACATATCTATCTATCTATCTATCTATCTATCTATCTATCTATCTATCTATCTATCTATCTATCTATCTATCTATCTATCTATCTATCTATCTATCTATCTATCTATCTATCTATCTATCTATCTATCTATATGTTGATTGAATATGTAAAAATTGAATTTAACATAACCATGTGATGTTACCTGTATTACAAATGGCTTAAACAACAGCCTTTTCTTTGAATCTAGTTAGGCTATTAGGCTATTTTGTATGAACTGAATAGTTCTATAATAAATGCAGTACTTAACATATCGCACATCAAAGCATAATGCATAAAAGTATCCTACATTTAATCATTCTATATTTAGCCAGACATGGACAACACTTCTGACTTGAAACATTCCAAACACTCAAACAGCTCACTCAAGAATGGATGGTAATTTTGTAGTGTAGAAAATATCAAAATCTTATCAAGACACTTACAGACAAGGAATACATTCATAAAGTACCCCAATTAGATGACCACCCATGGATCCTTTTACTATACGCTCTGAAGAAAAAAACCAAACAAAACATATTGAAAGGATTTTCAGCGAGAAACTCTATCTACACAGTGGAAGTGAGTAACCAACATGGCCGGTGAGTTTTAGACATACTTTGTTATTAAATCAGTTATCCAGTTCTTCAGTATAGATCAGCAGATAATCCTATGTACACTTCCTCCAAATTACTACTTTGTCTCAGCTGCCCACCGAACTTTGCTGAGATTCAGCAGTGATGTGGAACATCGAGGTGGTATCTGGTAAGTGTGAGATGCCCTGCAATAATTATTTTTTCCCAGAAAGCACTTTCTTCAGGAGTAATTTAGTGAATAGCAATCTTGTTGAGTGTTTTTTTATGGTACTTTCATGATCAAATGTTATGTTATTAAAGGACATCTCCAGAACCTTAGTTGTCACTCTACAGATCTGCAGACATTTGATCTTTCTAGAACATCCAATTCTAGGTAGTGTGCAACAGTGATGAACCCTTACATTTGCAACTATGTATCTGGACAGATGAAATCCCAAGTCTTTATAACCCTTTTATATTCCCTGTCAGTCTTAATAGCTTCAAGAACCTTTATTCTAGAGCTGTGTCTGGATTCACACCCACTTAATGTTTAGTGTTCTATTTAGTGTCAGCAATTTTGTAGTGTTATAGAATGCAGTAGTTATTAATATTAATATTAATGTAGAATTAATAAAAGAACAAAACATTTTAGATATATCTTAGGATTTCTAGAATGTTCTCTGATTGAGCCATATTGCAAGATATTGCAAGAGAATTGAGAAGTTAACCAAAAACGAGCCCTCTTTCTGTGGCAGGGCAGGTGAACCATACTGATGGGAACACCTGACTCCAGCAACTAAATTACTCTAAATAAGATGTTCCTTGATGTTTACATGCTTTTCTCCATCACTGACTTTGATTGTTTAAACTGGTAAAATAGGTACAAATATGTAGAAATTTTGCAGCAGAATGTCTTAACCTTTAAAATTCAAAAGAGGCTTTGTTATGCAGCATGGTAATAATGCAAATCACAGGAGCAAATCATATTCAGAGAGTCTCAAACATGAGAGCTGTTGTAGTTTAGAATGGCTGACTTCTGACCTTAGTCCCACTGAAATGCTGTGGTGTGATCTCAAGAAGGCTGTTTAGGCAAAATAATAAAGAACTGCACATGAACTCAAACTTGGGTATAAAGCTTCAAGAGGCTTTCATCATATGATGTTGAATCTGAAAAAGAAACCAGGCAGCTAAGTGCAGCTTTACGGGGCCCCCAATTACTGCACATTACCTTTCATGCAAGTTCAATAGTGCTATACTTTCAACAGTACCATATTGGAAACACTTGTAAATCTCAGCAAACAGAGTATGTCATGTGACACACATTAAGACGAACAACTACAGTAATCTCTGTCACTATGTATATTATCACAAATATTCTACATTTTACATGTCATTTTATCAAACCAGCAAGTTACAAAAGATGTTAAAAATAATTATAGGATTCATCCAAATCGCAAATAACTCTTCAAATTACATTCAAGCAAGGACTCAGACCCACATGAAACTATGCACCTTTAGTCAGCCTACCTTTGGTTTCTGCAGTTATTCTGAAATGTCCCAAAGCTGTGGGCTAATGTGTTGACGTGTGTCAGCAAATGTCCCTGTTACTGTTCACTGCTTGCTAACCAATTTTGGCTAATTTGATGTAGTTAGTTAGATTCCTTGTGTCTGCATTTTTCACTAATCAGTGAAAATATCTTCTTCAGGCTCCTGAGTACAACAAAAATTAGTCATAAACAGATATAGGGGGACATACCAAATGCTAAACTGACCAGTTATTGCAGAAAGGGTTTGACAGAAGTTTTGGCCAAAAAAGGATTAAGAGAAACATGTGATTTATACAAGATTCTGATTACTCCCACTGTAGTTTTTCATGTTTATTGTTTTTGGGTTTTTTGGAATGATGTAAATAATGGGACTCTATCTCACTTCATTTTTTTTAGACACCTAACCAGAACATTTAAACCATTTGCTCAGTAAAGATATAATACTGTCAAATGTAGTGTGTTGTCTGTTAAATGAGGCTGTTTGTTTATTAATATTACTTAGGAGATTAGATCACGTATAATCTAATGCACTTATAATTCATGCAGAAATCTAGGTAATGTAAAAGGGTTCCCACTCACTACCCCCTTTATTAAAAATATATCTCTCATCTCATCTCCTAAGCCAATTTACTAGATATATGATTAACAGCTCCAGTAACCCTGTGTTTGTAACAGTGCACTAGTCTACAAGCTATTCAGCAGTGGTTCTCTGGTCAGATACTGAGCATTGATAAACAGTGTGGATGGTGCTGCCACACTTTGCATGGCTACAGATAAAGTTATGCAGTTATGTAACTAAAAATACATCAATACGATAATTAAGGCCTAATATAATTAGAACAATCTTACTTAAGTAAAAAAAAGTGAAATGAGGAAATGGGGAAAAGCGATCTGAAACACACTTTCAAGATTAATAGATCTTTTAAAAGTATCCTGTACAACCTGTACCAAACAGCAGGGTGGAGATGATCCTTTTAGGCTACGACCTGGACCAGTCCTGCCATTAGCTCTTATTGGATCACTGCAAAAGGGCAGCTTCCACCAAGAGCTCACATGCATCTTTCCAGGAGATCAGAGATGAGGGAGAGATTTTTCTGACATCTAGCTGATTTAGTGGAGCACTCATTCTTTCATCCTCTCTATCTCAGAACATCTCGCCCAGGTCTTCTCTTTTCATCTCTCTTTCCTTCAGTCACGTTTTCCTTTGGCCCTGCTCTCTCACCTCCTCTTTTGTCATTAACCTCTATCTATCCCCATCTCTTCACTCCCCTTTTCTATCTTCCTTCTACTCTTCTTCAACTTCTTTGTCTGTGTTTGACATAGCCTACTACATACTACTCACATACAGTCTGGGCCCAAAATCTGTATGCCAAAATGAATATTTCCAGTAGGCTATGCGAAAGATACCCTGATGACACACTATTGCAGCAAAATATTCCAGAATATGATGAAAGCAAAGTGGAAGAAACTTCATAGGTTCACATGACCTCAAAATATGGTTTGCATTTGTCAAATACTGGATACTGTATACTAATATGAGAAACAGTATACAATATATACTCAGTCCAGTATGCAGCATACAGTATGCTGTAGGCTATTTTGATCATAGCCTTCATCTCTGGACAATTTTTAAGTAAATGTTTAAGTTAGGCTATATTTGAAATAGTCTACTACATAGTGTATACTACATTACCGGTCCCTATAGTAACATGCAGTAGGCCTATAGCATCCAGTATGCAACAAACACAAATCATACTACGAGGTCACGTGAACCTACGAAGGTGCCCACTTGGGAAACATTTTCTACTATGATTGCATAATGGCATGCAGTACACCAAGATAGCTCTGGTCGCATACTAGAATATTTGATGGAAGTATCCGGGTATTTTCCATGTGTTTCCATAGTCACATACACATACGGCACAGTGATTTGGGGCCCAATCACTACGCGAGTAGTACGTAATAGGTTATTTTGAACACAGACCTTCACTTACTAGTCAGGTGATTTATTTATTTATTTATTGGGTGAAGGTGGGGTTGAGTGAGCATCTCATATCTAGCATGTTCACTTCATACAAAAATAAATAAATCTCTGTCTTCCTTTCTTTGTTACTTCCAAACGAAACTGTAAGAGTTACGGTTAATGTCTTCTCACGGAGGTTCACGCACATGAATTCACGCGAGCTTATATAGACGTATGCGAAGGTGTTCACCGCACAAACATGCGTGCATGAATAGTAAACAGCCACCCCAATATACCCTCCACCAGCACATGCACACTCGGGCAAATGATCAACTAATTGCTGTGAAGCAATTAAGTGCGTGCACTGCTGTCAGCGTTGATTAGATTCTGTTGCACACCGCACGTCCGGCCCAATATGCGAGGCGTTAACGTGTTAGCGCATTACCATGGCGTTAGAACGAGGGGCTCATCAGCTCGTTAATGAGCGGGAACACTAATCATGTTTCATACCGAGACGCACGCAATTAAAACATCTGCATCACTGTGACTCGCTCTCATACGTCTTCGACTCTACGTCTTCAATCTAGTCACAAAAGCTTTTGTTGATCAAACAGACTAGCTAAGTGCGGCGTGTGTTCTAACCTTCTGATCTCCGCCAGAACCGGTTCATTTCCTCAATCACATGGAGCTATGAAGAGGGTCTTGCCTCACCTCCGTCATATTCGAGACAGATACAAAGTCTTTCGGTAACACAGGCTTCTTTAGCAATATTTACATTTAAGAAGTCTAAATGTATCGAGGCATTCATCTCCACCGGGAAGGAAACATTCTAATTGGAGAAATGTAATTCATAAATTAACATGCAATTCAAATTAAAACCCACAATAACATTATGATATTGTACAATTCACTGCTCTGATACTCCCTACACATGTACAAAGCTCTCTCTCTCTCTCTCTCTCTCTCTCTCTCTCTCTCTCTCTCTCTCTCTCTCTCTCTCCCCTTGTGCACTGAGATGATACATAGCAGGCGGGACTTGCTGCTGTCCCTGTGATGGATTGGAGCACTTTGAGGAAAATTGCAGTTCACGGCCACTCTGGAGCTCATGCTTAAATAAAACTCTCTTCAGTATTGAAATGGAGAGAGAGAGAGAGAGAGAGAGAGAGAGAGAGAGAGGGTGGGTGGAAGGAACAGCTGTGCTCTGCACTGTTAAAAGAAGTTCTTTCCTACAGGATTTAAATATTCTGTATGGAAACAAAGTGGAAAAATCTATTAGCCTCTTATCTCTGCAATCTGAACAGCCACATGGGCACAACAAAAATACATAGCAATAACATGTAAAGAATTCTGGGATTTGTAGTCACATGTGGTGGCTATGATGATTTCAAGTGTCTCACTTCCATAACCGTGGAGTTTCTGGCTCTGATGGGTTCATCCTTTAATAGAGCAGCCATGTTTTCTGTTCTTAGCGGACGAGGGCATGTCTCCATGTTATGATCAAAACGTAGCTTGACCCTGTGAGCATTAGACTGATGAATTCACTGGCTGACTACAGAATATATGTGTATTCTGTATTTTCTTTGCAGACCTTCTGCATAAGGCCCAAAGGAAGCTTTCATACAAGCTGAAGAACATTTAACCTCAAAAGCTTTGCGTAGAGACTCTTTGCCCTCTATGCAACATGACAACATACCTGATGCATGCTTTAGACTATTTTTTGTTTCCAACAAGAACGTTTTTATTGTCTAACCAATAGTACAAATGAGTTGTCAGCCCCAAATGCTAATAGATACTGATACAGATGGTTACATTAGTGTGTAGACCGGAGGTTATATACCTTACATGCATGCAGAGCCATTGGTAATATGTTATGATGTTATTCTTGCTGTTTGCATTAGCCTTGTGCAATTTGTCTATTCTTTTTGGAATGTATCCATTGTCATTTATGCAACACATGATGTGTTGAAAATCTGAATAATCAACATTCATTTTTAAAAGTGGAAAAGAGAGGGAGTGAAAAAGAGGGAGTAGAAATAGTTTATCTGATACTGAATCAACAGACATCATCACCAGCCGTGGTATGATAATGAGATGGTAATGATATGGTAATCACATGGTAATCTGGTGGAGTTATTCGACACCAGAGAGTGAGCGAGGCGAGTAGGTATCCGGCCGAGGAACTGTCAAAGTGGCACACGCTCTAAACAAAACCACACACACACACACACACACACACACACACACACACACACACACACACACACACACACACACATACACACACACACACACACACGCACACAGAGAGAGACATATGCACCATAAGAATCTAAGCCAACAAACAAACAAACAGAAAGACACAAAGCAGCAACAAAAATTAACACATACAAACAAACAAATGAACAAAAACAAACAACAAATCATGTCATTATTAGGCATACTGCTGATATTAATCCCAAAGAGATTAGCTGGCTAAGGTCAGGTATTTTGATACTCTCTTCCAGCAGACACATGAGGTTTGATTAATAACTGCTGCATTCATAAACAGATATTCACAGCACTTCACCTTATTGCATTTATACCTATAAAGAAGTGATCTTTGACAGAGTTCAGAGATCATTGATTGTGCTGCAAATAAATCTGAAAAGTATCAGTCATGTTTTCCAACAACCAAAATAAAGAATAGGCCATTAATAAAAGGAACAGTTTAATCGCCCATAAAGCAGTGAAAAGGCACTTCCAGTTTTACATCCCTGCTGTTGCCGTCATTCAGACCCGGCGCAATATTGTCCTCTAGTGGTGACCATGCACAACTGTATCACATTCATTAGAAAACCATGTATCCTATGGCATGATAGCAGAAATAAGATTTATGTTAAGTACAATTATCATAATTTCTGATATTTTAAAAGGATCATTTACAGAAGGACATTAAGAAGAGGAGCTTAATAAATAATCCAAGAGCTCTCGTGGTCTGACAGAAAATGGTTGATTTGAACCTGTAAAACTTCCGTAACATGGTAAAACTGCACTTAACTGCAGCGTGCTTAAACCTGGTATTCTTACAATTGCCTATGAATAACACACTTTCTTATCCAAGTCTTTTCTTATAGAGCCGATCTTGAGCCGACAAGGACCGATTTGGCTCAGGTCTGCTGAGTCGATTCTAAATGCTTGTTCTCTTGTGTGGATTGCTGACTGTGTGTTCTGTGGGTGCCCTCTGAAATGTCTGCATGCTTGTGCATTTCCACCTCATTATGTGTGTGTTTTTGTTCACTTCTGTGTATACTGTGTGTTTTCTGTGGCTGCAATGTAATGTATGTGTATGAAGGCCAGTGTAAGGCATCCCAGGGGCTGTATATCTCATAACAAGCATCTATAGTGTGTCAAAATTCTCAGGCAAAAAACCCTTCACTCTGCTAAAACCATGCCCATATTACACATCTTTATTGCCAAATGACAGACTTATAAGCACCTGACAGACCGATCTCCAACATGCCAAACCTAATCATATTAAAAAGCCCTTAGAAGATTATAGTGCCAAGTGTATTTTGCCGTTTCTAAAGCATATGTGGCCACATTAAGCTTGCAATCCTTGGGACCATATCAAACCTACAGGTTTGGTGCCCCCAATATAGACTTATTTTGACCATCAGATGAATTGCAATTACACTCCATCATCATGGTGTTAATTGTGTACGATGTGTCACATACAGCAGCATGTTAATAAGCCCAGGCAGTTTTACTGAAATGGAAAAGTAATGAGAACAGGTCTAATAATCACTCCAGTAGAAGCCTCTGGAATATAAAGGTTCCTAGTGAACATGTATCTAATGGGGTGTTGCAGTCCCCCTTTGGAAATAAACCACGCCAGACTCCATAGTGCATAAAATGGTGTCCACCATGAGTTTGACGCCTGTGTGTGCACCTCATGATTCAGCAGCTGTGGCAGTAAGGATCAGTTTTTAGGATGGAATTTGAACTTCATAACTTTAACTTCATGACCTTTGACTAATGATCACACCTTCCTCTGAGGGATGCTGTCATAAACCTTTGATAATTTTACAATTGCATAGTTTAACAGC